>NW_021636680.1:0-42480 GCF_004799145.2 Neltuma alba
TGTGAATTAATGAGCATTCTACGTTATAGTTAAGATGTCCTTTCTTCAACTAAGGAATGAAGTGTTATAATCCATTATTATGTATGCAATTAGCTAATATATGGTAATTGGCGTGTGCTTCGTTGTGATAGCATTCATGGGGGTACCTTAATTTGTACCATTTGAGAGGAATTGGTAGTTGCGTCTGTTAATTGGATCAATTAGTAAAACTTTCTCTATTTTTGGATTTCAATTTGATGTATTACTCCTACGGCTCTTATTTAAAAATTATTTATTAATTTGAATGTTTATGAAAGCTAAATGAATTACTTAGTTCTAATAATGTAATATTATCCTAAGATATTCTTATGCAATATTAGACTATATTTCAATTTATACATTACATAAATTAGTTTTAAAAATAATAAATATAAGAGATAAAATGAATTAATTTTTCAAATTTAATATCAAAACTAATTGTCTAACTAGTTTCTACATTTGAGACCAGAGGATGTAAGTTTCCACCCTAAACTTATGGAAATTGTTATAATTCTTTATTATACTTTATCTCTCACATCCCAGACAACATAGGAGCATAGCATTCTTTATTATCCTTTATTTGAGTAGTGCATTTGACCATTCGATCACACAAACAATCCCCTTATCATGATTTCCAAAAGAAGGGATGACCCTATGAATCGTATTTTGTATTTTCTGTAATTCTGATACAATAACCAGGTCATGAAAATCCAATTAACCTTACCAATCACATAAAATCAGTAGGATATTATTGAAATCTATTACTCTTCCGGTCCTTAATAAAAGACCTATTTAACTAATTTGATTAAATTAAGGAAGTTAGGTGACTAGTTAATGATAAGAAAATATGACATTTTTCCTAAAACACCATAATCATCTTTTTTTATCCTTTTTCCCTCACTTACTTGATTATGGTTTGAGGGAGTGTTTATAGAGATAATTTAGAAAAAATTGATAAATATGAAAAATAAGGTCTTATATTTAGAACTAAAATTAACTTAACAATTAAATCCTATATTAAACCAGAGGAGTATCTATTGTCTATTGATGATTAAATAACTTCATATTTAAAACGTGTCCATAATTACTTGAGCATGCACAACAATGGTATTTGTAGGATTCATGACTAGTTAATAGAAAATCAACTTGTTATATTACCTCCAATCTTTATATAAAATCTCATTGACTTTTATTTTAATCATAATAAAAGACCAATCCATTTTATTTTTCATATTTATATATATTTTTTCAAACAGTCTTTCTAATAGTAGTAGTGTTTAATCAATAAACTTATTAGCAAAGATATTTAAAACAGACAATACCAATTTATTACAAATAACTAACTTAATTATTTTCTTAATCTAACTCAAAATAGTCAACTAACTCTTATTTTTTTAAACCAAAAATAGTAATATATTAAAAAGTGAGAAATCACTATTTACAAGTCATGAGTTAGAAATCACAATATGTTTAAGTTACAAACAACATTGGTTATAAAAACGGGACTTGTTTCGATGAATGCACAAAACTCACTTTATAAACAGTAGAATTTTCCCGATCATTTCAATCTGCAATAAACTCTTGCTCAATAAGAAAGCGTAATAAAACTTAGCTGCTTGGATTTAACTCCATAGGTGCTTACTGAAATCTCCTCGTTACATCATAAATTCTGCATCTTCCTTGCTACTCAGAACTAAAAGATTGATCTCTTGAGAATGCAAGCAGAAAACATATCCCCTATTCAGTGATGTTGACAAACTTTATAACAACCGGATAAATTATAATAATACAGCCGTAGAAAAAGTTCGTGAGTTCTAAGCAAAATCTCCAATGCCGAAGAGTAGACAAAACAGAACCACCAAAAAAGAGTCGAGCAAAGGTAGGAGTAGATGCATCATCTTGGAGCTTTCCTTCTCCATTCTGTTCGTCCTCTGTTGATCTCTAGTCCATCACCAGACAACCTAAGTAGATGCAGAAACTGCCGGCAATCTTGATCATCTTCCCTTGCCGTGGCGGATCCATTGTACCATGGAGTTCTGCAACTGCCTCAGCTCCCTCTGCCAGTTCCGAGCTTGTGAGGGAGTCAACTATATCATCTTGTTGGCACTCACGTCTGTAATCCAATGTTATACTTTGCAACTCATAGTCGTCGATAATTTCCTGAGGCATGCTCTGCCATAAAACTTTGTCAGTCCATGATGCCAACATGAAGCGTTGGAGAAAAGGACTCATTTTGATATGGAACTGATGAGTCAGGTTGCAGTCTATTGAATAGGCACATGTATGCATGGCATGTAAAAAATGGATAAAAAATGTGTATCCCATTAAAAAAAGAAAGGTAGAATAAATTGTGCAGACCTCCTCTGAAGTTGTTGCGACAACTAACAGAAGCTTTATACAAGGTTATAGAGAACATGGCATTAGTTTGCCAAGGAATTTAGAGAAGCGAATCTTGACCATTGGATCTGACACGAATGTTCAAGATTGAAACACCAAGTTACGTAACTTAGAGCGTGCCATGTGATTTTTATGTGATCTTTTGATCTTTGGTCCCCTCACTATCAACCAAAAGCCAGCCATACATACATATGCACATAGATGGATAGAACACATGCTTATATATTGCTCAGGAATTGGAACAAATGTAGACTTTTTCGAAGTACCTCAAGCAGCCATCCAATATAAGTGACATTGTTAACATGCTGGTTCATGTCTAGATCTGCTCTTCGAGGCTGCAGTATTTGAGAGTTTAGTATGAGAACCAGGATCTTGATATTTTCTTTCATAATAAAAGAAATTATATCAAAAGGGAAAAAGTACACAGGAAAGAGCAATAGGATATCCTCATAAGATAAATTACTACAATCATAACCAGATCAGAAAAGCTATAAGATAGAACCTTAAACATATGTAGCAAATTACGAGTTATCCAGGGAAAATTTGAAGAGAAAAAGAAAAGAGTTATATAAGCTAAATGATCATACCACAAGTCCTAGTCTATAATTCTGAGCAGGATCTTCCAGCTTTGGAATTTTCTTCAAGCTATTATTATTCTCCTCAGGAAAGGATAACCTAGAACCACACAACAAAAACAATAAAATGAAAGCAACTATGGACCAGGATGCTTCAGCCAAGCTGCTACTACTAATTTGCTGCTTATCAGCATAGACGTTCAAGAAGACACTTTCACACTGACGTGGCGTTGTTACCAACAGTGCCCTCCCCTTCTTGTTCACCAAAATTCTAGGTTTACATTGTGCAACATATTGTCAACTAGGAATGATCTCAACGCAAGGTAGAAAAGCAACATACCTTGGCTCACGCGGACAGAAAACCAGATACTCCTCACGGACATCATCAGAGACTTTTGGAGTCGCCTAGTGTCCTCATTCATCATTACCCACTTGCTGAAGGAATCAATGCCGATTGTCAGCTTTATGGAAGAAGCATCTAAAGCACAAAACTGTTTTGGACAGTTGCATACATGACATCAATAAAATCAACAGAAGCATCAATTCCACAGGCCAAGTACATTTCACAGAGACTGCAGCTAAGAATTATTTGTTAAATTTTCTCACATTGCATCATAGAATAGTTTCCTGTCAACTTTAGATTTTATGGATGGATATTATTGTTTATTTGTTTACAAGGCTGGCGTGTAACTTGTAAAATATTAAGTGACGTGTGCATTCACCGAAATTTAATTGGTGATTTGTCACCATTGGAGGGGCAGCGGCTAAAAAAGGGAGTGTATGGAAAGGATTATGGTGTGTGTCTACAGTTAATGAAAAATTCTGTTGCTGTTTGTCTCTCTCTAATATCTCTCTCTGCTTCTCTGTTCTCGATCTCTCCCCTCTTTCTGACCGCCACTATACAACATAGGCTTAATAAAATTCCTGACATCCTAGTGAACAGGACCTCACAAGTCAGAATTATTGGACAGGTTTGTTAAAGTTGTGCTTCAAGACAAATGTAAGGGGGTTCAAGATTTCAAATTAACATAAAATATTCAAAAGAACTTAGTTAAACCTTAAAGCATGACGTGAAGCACTTAATGTACACTATTGGAAAGATAGAAAGTAGAATGTGCATAATTTATGGCAAATAATAGAAATTTCCAATAAGAGGAATTAAGTTCATCACTTCAAATATCTCACAAGTCCTCAACTTCCCCAACCCGAAAAAGAAAAAAATTCAAACCATTTATATACGGGAAGAACTAAAATGCAGCCCGGCAATTTAGTTGGATGATTTAACCACGGTTTCAGTAGCAACTAGAATATTCTTGATATTATGACACCAAAACAATAGAAATAAAAGCTCCGACCATTATTCTATCTTATAACAGACAAATGGTGAGGAAAAACTGGATCAGGCATACGTTACTGAAACTGAAACACGAAGTTTGTCATTTTGGAACAAAGGATTTCCAGTAGCAGAGAATTTCCACAACTTCACAGTACGTATCAATGAGCATTGCATGTCTAGAAACGGTTCACAATAATGAAAAATTCTCACCTGGTTGCTCTTCCAATCATTTGATCGGTAGCATAGTCCTTGAGTATAAAATCACGTCTGGTTCCAACTCTTCCTTCCCCTTGACACCACGTCTCTATTTCAACGACATCACTCCTGTTGGAATTTTCCAGTCAAATATTTTTCTCGCTAAGTTTCTACATAAACCAACATGGTTAAGAGCAAAACCCACCAAGCAGGGTATTTGTAGATTTCAATGTGCATGCGAGCAGTCACCCATATGAGACGCAATTTTCTCATGGTAGGGGTGGTAGCAAATCCATCCGTCGAAAACCCAACACTCTGAGCATGATTACATCCAACCTCCTATAATCACAAAGTTAATGCTAGAAAACAAACAAAATGTCTTCTACTATCAGACAAGTTCAGTTCCTAAACAACTCAATAGACAACAATAAGGAACAGATTATCTCAACAACATTGCACAATCTTATCCTATATACCTGCCGAACTCTGTTATTTAATTGTTCACAAATGCAATTGAAATAGAAATGCAATGCAAATAGAGGAAGGAGAGAGAGAGGGCGTGGAATAGAAATTTCAAATGCCCAAATCTTCACTTCCCGTTTCGGTAGAATTCGCATGAAAATTCAAGACGAGAAATTCCTAAAAAATTGACTTTGAACTTTTAAAAGGTTTCCAGTCTAATTCGAAGATACACAAACAAACGAAACAGATAGGGAAAATCCCGTCGGTCATGCTATATTGAAATGCATTGAAAAAGAAACAAGCAGGGATAACGTTTTTACCTGCAAGAGATTGGCCATTGTCTCAACAGTGGCCGTCTTATTAATCCCAACTTCATAACTCCTTACAATGAACTTCTCCTTATAAGACAATCCATCCTCCGTCAAGCTCCCCAGACGCAACCGGTCCGCCAAAGTCCCCGAACCGGGTTCAACCCGTGTCACTGCGCCATCGAACCCAAGGCCTCCACGGTCCGACACGACGGCAAGAACCGGCGACGTTTGGTCTCGCGAGAGCACACAACGACGTCGCTCCTCCGGCGAGCGAAGAAGGACCTGGGCGGAGCATTGAATCTGCATTGAGCTAGGGCTTGAATGGGATCTGTCCCATTACAAGAAATCTTCAACATTTTCCGTTGGGAATCTCCCTCTTTCTCGGATTCAGCAGACTTTGAGAGGAGCGCACAGAGTCTGCGTCTCTCAACGTGTTTGTTTATAGATTTCTCAGAGTCAGACTAAAGGATGCTGGAAGAGAAACGTGGTCGATAAGACCGAGGGGAGCAAGCGAAGGGAAATGCCACTGAGAATGGAGAAAATAACGAAGGTGCCATGACTGGTGAGATGCATAAGTGCATAACTGCTTTCTGCTTTGGGTTGACGCTGATGGAAGATCGGTGAGTGGGATGTATTTTTGTTGGATACAGTTTATGAAGCCAAGTGGCGCTGAGACCGACATTGATCACATTGCGGGCACTATCGGCACGTGGTTCTCTCATAGTCACGTGCCCCTCTTTTGCATTATCACCAACATGATTTTTTTTTTGTACAATACCAAACATGAAAATTTCATTTGAAATCATGATTATAAAAACGGTGCACGTAAATTAAAACCACTTTCTTTGACAATTGACATATTTATCTCGTATTTTAAAAATTATAATTCAAAAATTATTTATAATTATTATTTTAAAACGGACTCAAATTAAAATGAAACATTGTTGCCAAGTAAACATGTTGCATCATGTTTTCAACTCATCATTCTTTTGGCTTCAGCCTTAAAGGTCACGTACATCATGAGAATGAGGAATATGTGGCCAAGAAACCCTATACTACTTCTGGTCCTTAATATAAGAGCTAGTTAATTAATTTAAGTTATTAAGAAAATTAGTTAAATAATTATTTTAATAAATAGGTGTTTATTTTCTAAAATATTCTTAATAATCAGTATATTGGCTAGAACTGTTATTATTACAAGGACTATCTTGAAAAAAATAGATAAATATAAGAAACAAATAGAATTGAGATATTAATTTAAGACCAAAATAAAACCAAATAAATTTTATATTAAGGACCAAAAGTAGTATTGCTTGTGATTTTTCAAATTCACAAATTATAGTTTGGCAACAAATTAAAATGATAATGGTCGTGTTTTCTCTCATTCCTCTTAACCACCCTTTTAAGTGGCTTATGCATATAGCTGGGAATATGGGCCAGCCCACCGGTTGCGGGCCCCCCGGTTGCAGGCCAACCCGCCAAAACCCACAAGTCATACGGTGCGGGCTAGAATAGCCTACATTTTGACCAGCTGGATCTTTTTTTTTTTTTTAATTCTTAATTTTTAAATCTTATTTTTATTTAATTTTTTAAATTAATAAATGGTGATTCAAAATTTCAAAAGTAATCACAGTATAAATTATATTTAACTACATTTAACATAGTCAATACAAATATAAAACAATACATTAGAAATGTTGTACATGATAACATTTAACATCAACTCATCAAGTGGTAAATTTTATAATTTTTTTCATACAAATGCCATGTTTGATACAACACACTATCTCTTAATAAATTAGAAGTTATTTATCTATTTTTTTTAAAAGTTCATTTACCATGTTTTTCTAAAATATTTTTTGTTATAAACATTGTCTTATATTGATTGTAGTTATTAAATTTTTGCTATAAATATAGTATGCTTATTTTTAAAAAATATTTTTTATTTACATATGTATTATGTAACATGTAAATTAAAATGTAAATGAGAGAAGAAAATTTTTAAATATAATAAAATAACATATTATTTATGTGAAAAAAAAAAAGGTGACATGTTAGGTGGGCTGACCCACCACAGCCCGCGGGTTATGCGGTGCAGGCTAGAGCAGCTTGCACCTTGACAAGCTGGTAAAATACCAACCCCTAACCCGCTCTTTTATAAGGGGTGGTAGACTGACCCGTCAACTCCAATCTATATTCTTGGCTCTATTTATACATCGTGATACAATAACACAAACAAAACACCTTCTTGTGCCACTAATTAACCATTGTTGATTCAATTATTCACACCTTAGTGCCTTTTTATGAATGTATGTGCTCGAATGAGTTGGGACGGGCACATCTTTACACTCAAAGAAGGTTTCAAATTATGCCTCCAAAGTTACCTTCCTATCAATCGGATTCATAATCTTTTCTGAAAATTCCTCTACCTTTCAAGGCCTTTCTTTTTTTTATTTTTAATATTTGGAAACGTTTGAACCAGGCATTACGTACTAATGATGTCCTTAAGAAGGATCACATGAATGTTTCTAATGTTTGCCCCTTTGGATGTACCGATAAAGAAACGTTCGAACATTTGTTTATTCAGTGTCTTTTGTTGCAGCACTTTGGTTTTTGCAGCTTCTTGATTAAAATCCCAGAATTCTCCTTCAACTCATTTGCTTTCTAGATTAAGCTCATTTTATCTCAATTGCATAATGATGGTAGGAATGATCTACTTCATGTTTGTGAAATCCTCCTCCTCATTAATCTTATTTGGCACAAGATAAACTTAGCTATACATGATGGGAGAATTTTGGCGCCAAGTGCAATGATCAAGGAAATTTCAGGCATGCTGAATTGTGCAAGCTGAGCATCCTCGTCGCACAGTCAGCAACAGATTATCATCACAGCACCCTCAACAGCATTCTGATTGATGTTTCGTTATGTGAATGATAGGATATGAAATTTGGGATTCATGTTAAGTTAGTGACTTTATAAATAATTGGGAAAATTGTAATAAGATCCTACTCAGGAGAATTAAATACAAAAAAATCTTTTGAAATTATTAAATTATTTTGAAGTTCCAAGGGCTCTCATTACAAGAGATTTATTTGTTTAATTACCGAATTGTTTTTTAAAAGTATGCATTGATAACTGAAAGAACAGTCATTAATAACTTAAGGTGTAACAATCAACAACTATCACAAATCTATTAACAACATATTTTCTCAGCACATCACAAAAATATAATGTATGCGTTGTCAATATCTGCTATGATAGTTATTAATTAGTACACCTTAATTGTTAATGACTGTATTTTTAGTTGTCAACACATATTTAAAAAAAAAAGATAAGAATAATTTAGTAATTAAACAAATAAAATCTCTTGCAATAAGGTTCTTTGAGACTTCAGATTAATTTGATGGTTTCAAAACATTTTTATATTTTATTCTCCTAGATATGACCTTATTATAATTTTTCCTGAATAATTTATAAATTTGATTTATGTTATAGTTATATATTTTTTTGTGGACCGAATGTTATATTTATATATTTAGTAGTGTAAATTAAAGGAAATAAAAAGCTAAATACGCTAAGCGTGTAGATTTTTAGGCCTTCCTATTATAAATTTGAACTTGAGCCTAACTTATTTACTAGATATGTTAGGTTATAAGCATATAAACACATTAAGCCTAATTTGAACCCAGAGTCTCATCCAAATATGATAGGTGATGGTACTACTAGAATAATAATCATTGTTTACAATTATTTTTCCAATATGCAGTGGACTTTGCATCTCTACTCTCTATCCCCTTGTATTACCAACACCATGTTTTTATTCCCAAATTTGACATAAACTGTCATAATGGAGACAAATATATTTAAAATTTCTCCAATTTGATTATTAATCAAAATAAAAAAAATGTTTTTATGCTTTTGATTTAATTTGATAGAAATGACACAATAAATACTTCTGGCATATGTAATGTAATAATTATTTATCTAATTTGACTAAATTAGGTAAATTACTTAATCTTAACAAATATGACATGATATTTTTGAAATAACTTATTAGATTATATAATGTTTTGATTCTACTTATAAGGGGGAGAGAAGCTTTTTCTTGTTTGCATTTATAAATCACATTATTAAATTTAAATAAATACATTATTTTATCTTCATTTTTATTACGTAGATAGTTATTTATTAAAATATATATTAACAGAGATAAAATAAAAAATTTGTTAAATTTTAAGATAGAGTTAATAATATTTAAGATTTTTATTGGTTTTGGAGTGACACATTAAAAGTGACTTATAATTATGATGCATTAATTTATAAATTAAATAAATTTGTTTTAAAAGAAATTATCAATTCATGAGATAAAATAAATTTAGATTTTATAACCTCATAGCTGGCTTCGGCGTTCGGAGGACGCAGGACTCGTATAAATTGATATGAGGGTGTTATTGTAATTAAAATATTTGCCTTTTCTTTCCTCCGCTTTTCGTGTCCATCCAAACGACAGAGTTTCCTTTGGTACGCCCTGCAGCCCCTGCTCTCCCTTTTCTCTCTGTCATTCTTTTCTCCCGGTTTTTCTTTCCACCCAAACGGGCCATCAGAATTAGCTTTCCCTAATTGCTAAAATTCCCTTACCCTAATCGAATTCGATTCTCTCACAGACTCACGACCCGGTCCCAGAAATCAGATTCAGAGTTCACGGCATCCCGATTCAGTCACGCACGCGGCTTCCTTCTCTTCTTCTTCATCGTCCCTTCCAGCTGCTCTCTCCTCCCCTGCTCGTCGTTCCTTCTTCATCTCAGGTTCAGAGTCCAGGTTCTGGGCCGTCGTTCCGGTTCTCTCGCTCGTCGTTCTGGGTCACCGCTGTTGCTTCTCCTCCTTTTCCACTCTGGGGCTGCCTCGCCATTTCCAGGTGCATTTCCTTTTGCTATAATTTTTCTTCTTTGTTTTTTTTTTCCGATTTTCTCTGAAAATTGACTGTTTTTTGGCTCCTTCTTGCTCTTGCCCTGCTCGGCTTCCCCCTCTCACTCATCTAGTGATCCTCTCATGCTTATATGAAACTGAAAGTGTGAAATCTAAAGGTGAAGCCGGGTTGCTCTCTGGTTGTTGCTCCCTTCCAGTCATCTCATCTCCTCGGCTTATTGTATCAGGCCTTAGGTAAGACACTGATTATTGATATAATAATGCTACTGGTCTGGTTTCTGCTCATTCAAATTGCCTTCTCCCTAGTTCGCATATCCCAACGCTGATATAATAATTCCCTGAAATAGACTTGAATATACGAGCTCCAAAATCCGTATTTTAAATTAGTTGTGGTTGTTTATACTATCCATCTATAACTTTTGATCTTAACTCCTCATTGAGTTCCTGATGGTTTGTGCAAACAGGCACAGCTAATTTTGAATACTTTACTAGGTGATTTGTTTCGGAGCTTGCATATTCATGTCTATATAACAGTCCATATAGAGATTTTTCTTTTGAAATAATATAAATTGTCTACTTCCCTTGTTTGTTTGAATTCCTCATCTATTGCAAATTTTAGCATTAAATAGAGCCTTTATGAATTAAATGAGAATGACTACAATGAAGGTATTATAATTATGTATGGTGGTTGATAATATTACATATAATCACTGCTGCCACAGTCACTGACAAAGTTAAACTTTTGATGGGGTTGACCTCAGGCTCCAATATCAACCAGCAATCGTCTTCTAAAATGCTACCTCCACGCCAGCAATCTCGTGTTGGAGGACTGCAAACTTCACTATCCCTAGTTTCTTCAGATCCTCGTCTCTCTCCTGAGGAACCTAGATCAAACTCTGACAATATTCGAGAATCTCCTACTGAAAGTGCTAGTTCACGAGAAACCTGGCCCACTGCTGAAGCTATTGCTGCAAAAAAAATGGCAAATGGGAAGGCTGAGAATGATTGCCCTGAGCTGTCAGTCATCCGTCGTGTTTCTAGTGCCAACAAAATCACCCTTCAGGACATAGGAAGAGAAAGGGTTGACATAATATCTGAAAAGATGCATCGTCTACCTGATGAATTTTTAGAAGAACTGAAGAACAGCCTACGAGTGATCCTTGAGGGAGGGAATGGTTCACAGCACAGGGAGGAATTCTTCACTTTGCAGAGGCTTGTTCAAAGTCGAACTGATTTGACGGCCAAGACATTGATCAGAGCACATCGTGTGCAGCTTGAAATCCTCGTGGCTATTAATACTGGAATTCAGGCATTTTTGCATCCCAACATCGGTCTTTCACAACCTTCCCTCATTGAGATCTTTGTGTACAGGAGATGCAGAAATATCGCTTGTCAGAACCAGCTTCCTGCTGATGACTGTACCTGTGAAATATGCACCAGCAGGAATGGTTTCTGCAATCTCTGCATGTGTGTAATCTGCAACAAGTTTGACTTTGAAGTAAATACGTGCCGCTGGATTGGGTGTGATTTATGCTCTCACTGGACTCATACAGATTGTGCCATTCGTGATCAACTTATTTGCATGGGCCCTTCTGCAAAGAGTGGTGCAGGACCAAGCGAAATGGTTTTCAGGTGCCAAGCATGCAAGAGGACTTCAGAGCTGTTGGGTTGGGTTAAAGATGTTTTTCTGCATTGTGCGCCATCATGGGATGGGGAGGCTTTAATGAGGGAACTTGATTTTGTTAGTAGGATCTTTCATGGTAGTAAAGACCCCAGGGGGAGGAAAATGTGCCGGAATTGTGATGATCTAAAGGAGAAAATGAAAAGTGGAATGGTGGAACCAAATGCTGCATGCAGTGCAATGTTGATGCTTTTCCAAGGTAAGAATGATTCCTTTTTTTCTTTGGACTGTTGAATCATGCAATTTCTGCCATAATATAGACCTTGGTTGGGTGGTAAAACAATACATTTTTATGCTCGACACCCCCCTCCCAAAAGGAAAAAAAGAAAAAAAGAAACTATTTTGTATTGTGTTTGATAATGTCAAATGGCATGTTCATTCTGACACCAAATCTAGATATTATGAAAGGGTGTAATGATTTTAGCTTGAAGCATGATATCTTTTATAATGATGTGCATGTCAACATGTACGAAGAAACGGGCAGCAAGAGATATGATTTAGCAAATCTATAATCTATAAATCTATAAATAAGTAAACAAATAAATGAAGGCATTAATTTTTTTTTGACCTGGGGCATTCATTATTCATTAATTAATTGATACATTGGAATTTTGTCTTTTAATTTGGCCGGGGGCTTTTCCCAAGTATTTACTTTTCCCCATGTTCTAACTGATGATTTTCCTTAATGAAGAGCTTGAGGTGGACTCCCCAAAGAGCCTTGAAAATGGAGAAAGTGGAAGGATGATTGCTCCACAGGACGCATGCAATAGAATTGCTGAAGTCGTGCAGGAGGCTATAAGAAAAATGGAAATGGTAGCTGATGAGAAGATGAGAATGTTCAAGAAGGCTCGCTTGGCTCTTGATGCTTGTGATCGAGAATTGGCAGATAAGGCGAGGGAAGCGGCAGAACTCAAGATGGACAGGCAAAAAAAGAAATCACAGATAGAAGAACTGGAGAGAATTGTAAGGCTTAAAACTGCAGAGGCTGATATGTTTCAGCTTAAGGCTAACGAGGCTAAACGAGAGGCTGAGAGGCTTCAGAGAATTGCTCTTGCCAAATCGGATAAATCAGAGGAAGAATATACTAGCAACTACTTGAAACAACGATTGAGTGAGGCTGAAGCTGAGAAGCAATATCTCTATGAGAAGATCAAATTGCAGGAGAGTTCTCGTGCTTCGCAGGGTAGTAGTGGCGACCCATCTCAGTTGCTGATGTATTCCAAAATCCATGATCTGCTCTATAGTGTGCCTCCCAAGGCAGATAGTCAGCCTAATGAGCGTCACCCATTCCGAACAAATCCATGATTATTTGTTCTGTGTATGAAGGAATATCTTCTGTTGAACCATTAGTCAAGAGTTAATTAAATCCCATTTATCTTCCTTCGGATAGAGAAGAGATCTTAGTAAATGCTGAAAGCAGATTGAATTTAGGCTTGTTCTTCTGTCCAGTGTAATATATATGTGTGTGTGTGTGTGTAATATAAAGTCTTGCTTTGGTAGCAATAACAGTTTCTTCTATAGTGCTGGGTTATCAGTATGAGTGCGATAGTTTTGACACTCTGGTAGTTTTGTTCCATCTTTCTGAGTTGCATGAAGACCCGAGGCCAGGCAAATAGTGGCAGGTGGAATCTGTTTTTTTTTCCTTTTTCTTTTTCTTTTTCTTTTTCTTGTTACGCACTTGAAGGTAATTTTGTTCAAGGATTGTTGGATACTAAACGTGGTCTTTTTCTTTTTTTGGCTAATGGGAATTTAAATTTTGATTCGTTATGATGGGAGAAATTAGCTTCTTTTGTTAAAACTAACACTAGAGTCGATTATCCTATGTATTTTTCGGTGAGGCTTCAAACAATTGATCATAAAATGAAATATGGCTTTTGGGCCTAAATTTGAATGGATTGGCCTGATTAGGCCTTAGCCTTGATGGTTTGGGCCAGCCTGTGTTTTATTTTATTTTTTTAATATTAAATAGATTAACTTGTAGAAATTCATTAAATTTCATTTTATAAGTTTATAGTGTAATATTATGATCTAAATTTGATGTTCTTTGAAAAATAAAGTTGTATTAATTTAACCTGTAAAGAATTAAGATTTTAATTTAAAAAGTTGTTATGTATGATGTTTAGAATTGCTAATTGTACAAGGGTGCTGTACTGAGTCTTTCAATTTTGTCTCTTCAAATCAATTTTTTCATGGGTTTATGTCCTTTTCCTTTCTGTTTTTTTCTTTTTAAATTTTCTTTATAATAAGCTCGCAAAATGTGTACGGGATCTCATAATGTGGTCTCTACTCACGAGAGTTGGAAAACAAAAAAGGCCAATTGTATCATATGTATGGAGCTCATTAATGCTCTCTAACTAGTAGCATACAGAATGTCAGGAGAGTGATATTATTTATAATTTGTGAAAGAGTGTGACTTGTTATGGAACTTCATATTTTTATATCTATACTAATTGATCACAGCATAAATTAAAAGCTCTGCTACATTTTTCAACAACTAGTAGTTGGCTATTTCTTTGGTGCGTGACAAAGAAGGCAAAGTGTTTCATCAGTCTCCTTAATTTATTAGACAGCTCATGTGGGAGACAAAATAGGCTAAAGTCTTATATTTAGAACCAAATTTAATTCTTTAACTAGTTCTTATATTAAAGATCGGAGATAATAGTATGAGCATTGACTTCCTTAAAAACATGATCAAAAGTGATTGTTCATTTCTAGCTACTTAACTAATTTTGATATATTAATGAGTATAAATAAATTAGTTAATCATATCAAATGTGACATGATCTTGGTAAAATATCCCAGTTTAATATCAGATTATATACTAGCTTATAAGTTAAATAAATTAATCTGAAAAAAGTTAATAAACATAAGAGATAATCCTCCGGTCCTTAATATAGGACCCAATTGCTGAGTTGGTTTTGGTCCTAAATAATACCCATTTATCATATTTATCAATTTTCTTTAAATTACCCCTATGGATACTCCATCAACCATAATCAAGTAGAAGATAGAGAGGGGTATTAAGAAAGATGATTATGGTATTTTAGGAAAAATGTGTCACAATTTTTATAATTAACTAACTTACCTAACTTCTTTAATCTAATCAAATTAGTTAAATGGGTCCTATATTAAGGACCGGAGGAGTAATATATATTGAGATTATATATTTAGAACCAAATCTAACACCAAACTAGTTTTTATAGTAATAAGCTATGTTTGGCATCACATTGAGAAGAAAAAAGCTACCTTGAGAAGCAAGAAGCTCATTGAAATCTCAAAAATGATGTTTAGATTAACTTTTGGACAAAATGACTTTTAGACCAAAAGTCATGGTAAAGTGGAAATAACTTTTTGTTGGCTTCTTGTTGTTTTTGGCTTTTTTTCCTTTTTTTTTTTTTGAAGAATTAACTTTCTGAAATTAATTCTTTTTTATAAAAGTATGTCCAAATATAAATTATCTTACACTAATTTACTGTTTTTACTATTATGTCAACTTTAATTTGTAAAATTTTACAAACATCAATTCAAACAAGCTCATATGGACTTTCTTATGTCACCAAGAGTACTAATCACAAAGCCGTTGGCTGAATGCTTCTTACCAATTGAAGTCAAAACCTGCAGCCCATCCTTATATGGGTCCTATACTACTACTGAGCACTCCAATGTTGTCTTATTAAAATCCATCATTATTCCTTACACGGCTCTGTATCCTTTATTTTCTTTATCACACAAATTTGGAGAATCTCTACAGCTAATCTCTGAATTTGGTTCAGTACTTACGAGAGTGAGAAAAGAAAAGAAAAGAAAAAGCCATTAAAACAAGACTTTTCGCCATTAGAGTACTATACTGATGCTCTCTCTGGCTAGTACTAAGGTCATTATCACCACCAAAATTTCAAATTCAACAGGAACATGGTTAATCTTAAACACAAGGAACATGTCCTCCGCATTATATATTTTAATTAATGTTGTTACGTTTTCGTGAGTTGACTCATGGCTCCATATAAATAATAGATTTACCTTTCTCAGTTGGTGTGTGAAGAGTGTGAAGAATGGAAGGCTTACTGAAGCAGTGGAAGGAGAAGGCAGAAGCAGAAGCAGAGGTTGAAGAAGAAGTGGGCTTACTCAGGGCAAGTCACCACCTTTACTAGTTCAGATATTCATGTGCAAGGTACGCTACATTTAAGGTCTATGGATTTAATAACTAAATATCTTTTTTTTTTGGAACATATAAATATTTTATTTTATTTCTTTTTAAAAGGTGGAATGTAAGATAAAAATTTTGTCCCCCAAAATTTGTTTTTTCTTGCCATGCAATAATCAACATCTTTGTTTTTTTTCCAACCCGGTTTTATCTTCAGTATTTAGTAGTCCTGCGTCCTGACTGTGTAAAAGTGAATGGCAAAAATTTTCTTCTTCTTCTTGCGTTTTCACTGAAAAGGTTTGTGAAGAACCGTACAAAACAAATACTACCTCCGTTCCTATTTATAAGACTTCATTTATAGACTACAAATGGGGTTTTATAATTAGGAACGGAGGTAGTAAAATCATATTGAGAGCTTTAGCAAACATAAATTTGCCTGTTCGTTGGCTTCCCTTACAAATAATAATGCTTCTAAACCTTTTTCGAGCTCACGCTTTACCCAGTTGCAGACTTTGTTCTCCTGCAGAAACATCACAAGCAGAAATTCAAAGAGTTTATCTGCAGCACATTTGGTTTATGCTCTTTGTTAAGCTGATTAGTAGTGGGCTTTCTATGAAATTCAAAAATGAGTTTCTTTTTTGCTTTTTATGGTTCAAGAAACATCAGATTTAGGAGGACTGTTTATAGTTCCTTGTTCAATAAAATTCATATAATGCAGGGCAAGAGATTTCTGAAACAAAGGATGATTCCACTGACATTGAGAAGAAGGACATGACTTCACCTTCCTCTGATCCTATTATTCTTGGGGATTCGACTCCTCCCAAGAATGTGCCATCAGGGAAAAAAGTGGGTTCTTTTTTTCCTACTTAGAAAAATGAGTTTCTGTTTTGCCTTTATAGTTCAAGGGACATCAGATTTAGGAAGAATCTCTACAGTTCGTTGTATTTAATAAGTTCATGTAATGGAGGGCAAGAAATTTCTGAAACAAAGGACAATTCTAGCTTCAGTGACATTGAGAAGAAGAACATAACTTTATCTTCCCCTGATCCTATTATTTATAGGGATTCAACTCCTCCCAAGAACTATATCTGGAAAGCCTATATCAGAAGCCACCCACACAAGGATTCTATGTCCTAATTGTCGGGCTTGCATCCAGAAAGTTTTGATTTTAGATCGAGTAAAGGAAGAACCTGATGCTCCTGCACAATCTATTCCACAATTTGATAGATTCAGATGCTCAACATGTTTCAGTTTTCTCATCCTAATAGGTGAAGTATTCAAGAAAATTGGAGCATTGCAGAGAATATATGTAACTTGTTGTGGAATTTTATATGTATTTATATTGATATGAGCATAAGTTAAAGAAACTTTTCCACATTTTTGAAGAGTTAATTGAGTCTTTCCTTGGTTGGTGCGTGACAAAGAAGGTAAAGTGTTTCATGAGTCTGTTTTAGTTTATTGGACTGCTTATGCATACAAAAAACACTTATTTGACTTCTTGAATGAGCTTAACATTTGAATACTGTTTTTGGGGCACCCTTAGATTTTGGGATGTTACCATTAAGCGAATTAACCATTAAACAGAGGTTTAATAACTGATAGTAAATCTCCTTGATGCTGAACTGAGATGTCTTCATTTACCCTTGCCAATGAAAACATTGTACAAGTGCAGAATTCACTAGATCAGTTTAAAGAACCTTTCTGACTCAACTTTTGGCGTTTGGATGAATCTTGATCCCTAAACGCTAAAATCAATCCAAGTGCCTTATTAAGCTTAACCAAATATTGACCTAGCTAAATTCTAGACAATATCTTATTTTTCATTGCTAACTATTTCCTCTCCTATTTTTCCTTTTCCTAAATATTGAGGTCAGATGTTATATCTATTGCTAGCTGTGACAATACTCCTATTAGGCCTGATATTATTGGGGAAAATGGATATATTGCCTTTTTATTCCATTTCATTTTCTGGGTTATCTTAAAACCATTATCTGCAGTTTCTTGTTGTGCATCATAAAATGAAAGAACCTATTGAATCTTAGGATTATATCCACTAAAAGCAATTATTCTTCAGAACAACAATCTCATCAGACCTCATACATTATTGTCTTCAATGTTTCGTTGATCTCCAATTACATATACTTGATCCTAATTACATATTACATATACCTAATTGCATATCGTTAATCCTAATTGCATGTCCTTGATCTCGAGTTGCATATGCTTGATCTTAATTGCATATTAAGGATACTTAGTTACATATATGATCTAATTGCTTATCGTTGATCTTAATTATATATCCTTGATCTCCAATTACATATGTTTGATCCTAATTGCATATTAAGGATACTTAGTTACATATATGATCTGATTGCATATAGTTGATCTTAATTGTATATTTTTGATCTTTAGTTACATATACTTGATCCTAATTGCATTTTATTAAGAGTATTGTGGTAATTTTTTTTTCCGTTTTAATTCTCCAAAAGAAACTCAAAAGTTCAAGTCATATTCTACAATTAACTTTTTAAATGAGGATTTCCTCCAACTTTCCCCTAAAATTAACTAGCTTCTGTGTCAAGGACGCGAGTCGTTTGTATTGATATGAGGGTGTTATTGTAATTAAAATATTTGCCTTTTCTTTCCTCCTCTTTTCGCGTCCATCCAAACAACCGAGTTCCCTTTGTTACTCCCTTCTCTCCCCTTTCATTCTTTTCTCCCAATTTTTCAAAGTTTTTGTATTTTGGTCAACGGGGTCATCGGAGTTATCTTTCCCTGATTGCAAAAATTCCCTTGCCCTAATCGAATTCGATTCTCTCGCAGACTCACAACTCTCTCTCAGAAATCAGATTCAGAGTTCACGGCATCACGATTCAGTCAAGCACGCGGCTTCCTTCTCTTCTTCTTCGTCCCTTTCCAGCAGCTCTCTCCTCCCGTCCTCGTCGTTCCTTTTTCATCTCAGGTTCAGAGTCAACGTTCTGCGCCGTCGTTCCGGCTCTCTCGCTCGTCGTTGTGGGCCACCGCCGTTGCTTCTCCTCCTTTCCCACTCTGAATCTGCCTCGCCCTTTCCAGGTGCATTTCCTTGTGCTATAATTTTTTTCTCTGTTTGTTTTTTTTTTTCCGATTTTCTCTGAAAATTGACTTCTTCTTGTTTTTTTTTTTTTTTGCTTCTTCTTGCTTTGCCTTTCTCGGCTGCTCCCTCTCACTCATCTAGTGATCCTCTCATGCTTCTACGAAACTGAAGTGTGAAATCTAAAGGTGAAGCTCGCTTGCTCTCTGGTTCTTGCTCCCTTCCAGTCATCTCATCTCCTCTTATTGTATCAGGCCTTAGGTAAGACACTGATTATTGATATAATAATGCTACTGGTCTGTTTTCTGCTCATTCAAATTGCCTTCTCTCTAGTTCGCATATCCCAACGCTGATATAATAATTCCCTGAAATAGACTTGAATATACGAGCTCCAAAATCCGTATTTTAAATTAGTTGTGGTTGTTTATACTATCTTTCTGTAACTTTTGATCTTAACTCCTCATTGAGTTGCTGATGGTTTGTGCAAACAGGCACAGCTAATTTTGAATACTTTACTAGGTGATTTGTTTCGGGGCTCGCATATTCATGTCTATATAACAGTCCATGTAGAGATTTTTCTTTTGAAAAAATATAAATTGTCTATTTCCCTTGTTTGTCTGAGTTCCTCATCTATTGCAAATTTTAGCATTAAATTCAGCCTTTATGAATTAAATGAGAATGACTACAATGAAGGTATTATAATTATGGTGGTTAATAATATTACATATAGTCACTGCTGCCGCAGTCACTGACAAAGTTAAACTTTTGATGGGGGTGACCTCTGGCTCCAATATCAACCAGCAATCGTCTTCTAAAATGCTACCTCCACGCCAGCAATCTCGTGTTGGAGGACTGCAAACTTCACTCTCCCTGGTTTCTTCAGATCCTCGTCTCTCTCCTGAGGAACCTAGATCAAACTCTGACAATATTCGAGAATCTCCTACTGAAAGTGCTAGTTCACGAGAAACCTGGCCCACTGCTGAAGCTATTGCTGCAAAAAAAATGGCAAATGCGAAGGTTGAGGATGATTGCCCTGAGCTGTCAGTCATTCGTCGTGTTTCTAGTGCTGACAAAATCACCCTTCAGGACATAGGAAGAGAAAGGGTTGACATAATATCTGAAAAGATGCATCATCTACCTGATGAATTTTTAGAAGAGCTGAAGAACAGCCTACGAGTGATCCTTGAGGGAGGGAATGGTTCACAGCACAGGGAGGAATTCTTCACTTTGCAGAGGCTTGTTCAAAGTCGAACTGATTTAACGGCCAAGACATTGAT
Organism: Neltuma alba; assembly: GCF_004799145.2. NCBI lineage: Eukaryota > Viridiplantae > Streptophyta > Magnoliopsida > Fabales > Fabaceae > Neltuma > Neltuma alba. Next base: position 20,393 of record NW_021636680.1, read on the forward strand.
CAGAGCACATCGTGTGCAGCTTGAAATCCTCGTTGCTATTAATACTGGAATTCAGGCATTTTTGCATCCCAACATCAGTCTTTCACAACCTTCCCTCATTGAGATCTTTGTGTACAGGAGATGCAGAAATATAGCTTGTCAGAACCAGCTTCCTGCTGATGACTGTACCTGTGAAATATGCACCAGCAGGAATGGTTTCTGCAATCTCTGCATGTGTGTAATCTGCAACAAGTTTGACTTTGAAGTAAATACGTGTCGCTGGATTGGGTGTGATTTATGCTCCCACTGGACTCATACAGATTGTGCCATTCGTGATCAACTTATTTGCATGGGCCCTTCTGCAAAGAGTGGTGCAGGACCAAGCGAAATGGTTTTCAGGTGCCAAGCCTGCAAGAGGACTTCAGAGCTGTTGGGTTGGGTTAAAGATGTTTTTCAGCATTGTGCGCCATCATGGGATGGGGAGGCTTTAATGAGGGAACTTGATTTTGTTAGTAGGATCTTTCATGGTAGTAAAGACCCCAGAGGGTGGAAACTGTTTTGGAAGTGTGATGATCTAAAGGAGAAAATGAAAAGTGGAATGGTGGAACCAAATGCTGCATGCAGTGCAATATTGATGTTTTTCCAGGGTAAGAATGATTCCTTTATTTCTTTGGACTGTTGAATCATGCAGTTTCTGCCTTAGTATAGACCTTGCTTGGGTTTATACGTAGTAAAAGAATACATTTTTATGCTTGACATCCCCCCCCCCCTCCCCAAAAAAAAAAGTATTGTGTTTGATAATGCCAGGCATGTTCATTCTGATACCAAAAACAAGTATTTACAATACATAAAAGCTAGATATTATGAAAGGGTGTAGTGATTTTAGCTTGAAGCGTGATATCTTTTATAATGATTGTACATGTGAACATATACAATGTTGTAATGTGATTCATGTAGCCGACCCTACCTAGTGAGATAAGGTTTATTGTTTTTGTTATTGTACATGTAAAGATATATGAAGAAACGGCTAGCAAGAGATATGATTTAACAAATCTATAAATCTATAAATAAGTAAACAAATAAATGAAGGCATTAATTCTTTGTTCATTAATTAATTGATACATTGGAATTTTGTCTTTTAATTTGGCCAGGGGCTTTTCCCAAGCATTTACTTTTCCCCATGTTCTAACTAATGATTTTCCTTAATGAAGAGCTTGAGGTGGACTCCCCAAAGAGCCTTGAAAATGGAGAAAGTGGAAGGATGATTGCTCCACAGGACGCATGCAATAGAATTGCTGAAGTAGTGCAGGAGGCTATAAGAAAAATGGAAATGGTAGCTGATGAGAAGATGAGAATGTTCAAGAAGGCTCGCTTGGCTCTTGATGCTTGTGATCAAGAATTAGCAGATAAGGCGAGGGAAGCAGCAGAACTCAAGATGGACAGGCAAAAAAAGAAATCACAGATAGAAGAACTGGAGAGAATTGTAAGGCTTAAAACTGCAGAGGCTGATATGTTCCAGCTTAAGGCTAATGAGGCTAAACGAGAGGCTGAGAAGCTTCAGAGAATTGCTCTTGCCAAATCGGATAAATCAGAGGAAGAATATACTAGCAACTACTTGAAACAACGATTAAGTGAGGCCGAAGCTGAGAAGCAATATCTCTATGAGAAGATCAAACTGCAGGAGAGTTCTCGTGCTTCGCAGAGTAGTGGTGGTGACCCATCTCAGATTCTGATGTATTCCAAGATCCATGATCTGCTTTTACCTCCTAAGGCAGATAGTCAGCCTAACGAGCGTCACCCATTCCGAACAAATCCATGATTATTTGTTCTGTTTGTGTTTTACTCTTTTGCCATATTCAAGAATATCTTCTGTTGAACCATTAGTCAAGAGTCAATCAAATCCCTATTAATCTTCGTTTGTATTGAGAAGATCTTAGTGGATGCTTAAAGCAGTTGAATCTAGGCTTGTTCTGTCCAGTATTATGTGTAGTCTTGCTTTTGTAGCAGTAGTATTTTGTTCTTCTTTTGAATTAGAAAGGAAGACGAACTGACCCTGTGGGGAATAGAACCGTCTACCTCCCCCGTGCAATGGGCTGCTTTGCCGCTAGGGCAATACACCTAATGGGAAAGTAGTTTTTTCTGTAGTGACTCTCTGTGCGAGTGCTATAGTTTTGAGGTTGTGGTAGACTACAGTGTTGTTTTATGCCATATATTTGAGTTGCATCAATGGGCTCAAGGCCAGATACATTTGCTGATAGAGTCGTTTATCCTATATTTTTTTTCAAGGGCTACCTCAACAATTGATTGTAAAATGATATAGGGCCGTTGGGCCAGAATCCATATGGGCTGGGCTGATTAGGGGTTGGCCATGAGGTCTGGGCCACCCTGTTTTTATTTTATTTTTTAATAATAAATAAATAAATTTTCTTAAAAACCAATAAGTTTCATGTCGCTTTTTATATATTATAACTCACGCATCTATTATTTCATAATGAGTTTGAATTTATAATCTCACTTAAGAAAGACCTAATACAGAAGCTTGGTCATTGGTGATTTGGTGGGCAAGACCCACAACCATTAAATTTCATGCTTTAAGGTTGTGGTGTAATTTTATGATCTGAATTTGAAGTTCTTTGAAAAATAAAGTTTATATATTTAATGCAATCATGGTTTTTTATTCTTTAATTTTATAATATTTATATTGTGTTGTATTAGTTTATCCTTATAACTTGTTAGTGTAAGTTGCTTTATTATTATTAAAACTTTTTAATAATTATATTTCTTACTTAAAATTTTATAATAATTTTACCAATAATTTTACGGGCTTGGTCCCAGTCCAGTCTCTTTGGAGACATTTGATAGAGTTGGAACGATAAAAGATTAGTTTAGTTCTTGTGCAAGGATGACACGCACAAATTGGGGAATTTTGTCTCTTCAAATCGGTTCTTGCTTCTTATGCAAGTCTGCGTCCTTTCATGAGTGTTTTGACTATTTTCTTTTATCATTAGTTCGCAGATTCTGCGCAGATCTCATGAATCTGGTCACGACTCACGAGACGAAAGTGGAAAAAAAGCGCCAATTTAATTATTTAAAAAAAAAAACAGTATTGGCGCCATTACAAGGTGCTAATAATGCCCTGTGGCCAATACTGTTCACAGAGGGTAGGGACAGTGATGTTATTTAGGAAGAACTAAAATGAAATCTTAGGGGAAAAAATAATTATTATCTCCTGTTTTAATTATAAAATTTTATTTATAAACTACAAATAAGGTCTTATAATTAGGACTGGAAGTAGTATAAAATAAGTTCTCAAATTTTTCTTTTTCTATTCTGAAATCTTGTCATTACAGGCTGTTTAAATTATTATTGAAACTTTTTAATAATTTTTTTTAAGACTTTATTATAATTCACCCTAATATTTATAATTTGTTAATTAGAGCATAAATTAAACGTTGTGCCGCATTTTTCAAGAGTTAGTAGTTGGCTATTTCCTGTGTTGGTGCGTGGCAAAGACGGCAAAGTGTTTCATGAGTATACTTAATTTATGGGAAAATTACTTAATTTATGAGTCTCATTGACTTTGAATTTTTATTGGACAGGTCATACGCACAAAAACACTTACCACTGTGGTAACTAATATAAATCATTTATAACACATTTTTTCATATTGAAAAATAGATTAAATTGAGAAAAATTTTCAATTTTACCTTTATTAATGTTCTTTCTCTATGTTTATAAATTATTCTTATACCTCTTCCATCTTTTTCTCTTTCTAATGAGAATTAAATAAGAATAAGATTAAAAAATAAGCACTAAATATACTAGTAGTTATTTACATTTAGGATTAAAAAAAATTTTCTATAAGTGATTTATATTTAGAATCGGAATGGTATTGATCTTCTTCTAAAAAGAATAGTTTCACCTTGGATTTTGGAATGTTGTTATCAAGCAAATTAATCATTTACACCCTCTGTCCCTTATTATAAAAGAAAACAGCTATCAAAATCATGCTATTCAAAATATTAGTTAAATTTAGTCAAAAATAATAAATGTGTAACATGATTTTTTTAATTATACCTTCCACCCCTAATTGTACTCTTATTTGTAAAGAGAGTACAATTAATTTAATAAATAGATACTACCTCCGGTCCTAATTATAAGACCCAGTTGACTTATTTGAGGAAATTAAGAAAGTAAGTTAGGTTAGTTATTTGTAATAAATAAGTGTTGTCATTCTTAAAATATCCTTGCTAATCAAATGTATTGGCTAGAACTATCATTATTAGAAGAACTATCTTGAAAAAAAAAGCATAAATATGAGAGAAAAAATGGATTTGGGTCTTATAATTAGGACCAAACAAAAAGTCAAATGGGGTCTTATATTAAGGATCGGGGGTAGTATTTATTATCAAAAAATAATGAATAACATATTTTTAATAATGATAAAGGTGAAAAGATTAATCTAAAATTTATTTTTTAATATTTAAAGATATTACTATGAGAGAAATTATTTTTTATAAAAGGACATGGAGGCAGTATAATTATGTCATATCAATATTCACCACAAACATAAAACATAACCTTATCTCCTTGATGCTGAATTAAGATGTAAAGTGTCTACTTTTGCCCGTGAAATCAATGTAGAAGTCAATCAAAAGAACCTTTTCAACAGTCTTTAACTTGTCTTTTGTATTAATTTATAATTCCTAAAATTTACAATTGACTCAAGTGTTTTATTAAATCATTTTTCAGTAATTCTTGGATCACAGAGCTTCAATATGGCTGCTAGCCGTTGGAGTTTGGACCACTGGTGATAGTGGGATTTTTTAAATAAAAAAAAACTATGGTCATTTACTGATAAATTTCGGGGTTGTTACATGTCATTGTCCCTTTTTTTTTAATTATTTGAACTTGACATTTTTTTGGTATTTTTTTAGTGAAACTAAAGCCGTCATCAAACAGCCCCCTCTTGGGATACAAAGAAATTTGACATGTTTTGTCGTATATGACATGAAATGTTAAAAATAAATCATATTATTTTTTTATTGATAAATATATTTTTAATGCTATTTATAAATTATGAGTAGTGCCATTTGTATAGATTACTTTTTTTTATTGAAATATAATCGTAAAAATCATTAAGAATTGAGTTTTCAAAAATATAAAAGAAAAAGAAAACTTTCTTGTAAAATAAGACAAAATGTGTCTATATTCAACATTAAAATAAAATAAAAACTGAGCTTTTTAACACAGAAGTCAGACCGAAATGGTAAATGTGTGTGTGTTTAAATATATACATATGTGTGTGTGTGTGTATGTATTCAAGAAATTAAGCTGATCACAAGTTGTTATAGTTTGAAACCTGCATCATTCACATTTGACGTGTCAAACAATGGCTGATATAGGAAAATAAACAGCCATATATTAGTTGCACTTAGGGCTGAGCAATAGGTGGGGTGGGCTAACCCGAAGGTTAGCCCATAACCCGCTCATTTATTCATAAATGGGCATGGGCTAACCCATAACCCGGTAGTAGCCCATTTAGCCCGTATTAAATGGGTTACGGGGCAACCCGTTTGGGCTAACCGGGTTACGGGATAACCCATTTTTTTTAAAAAATTTTTTTCAGTATAGTTATTTTGTTTATGTAATCTTATGAAGTTGTCAATAAATTTTGTATGCCAAATAGCAAATCAAATATGAAATGACATCAATCATATTCAATCACACAACCTCACTTAGATTCGCAAACAATCAAAGTCTGATAAAATCATAAAAGTAGTCACCAATCATAAAGTCTCATAAACTTTGAAAGTTCCAACTTTCACCTAAAGGATAAAATAAAAGCTTAGACAAGCATGAAGGTTTGATAAAAGATGAATGAGAAACAATATCATCAATTAAATGAAGAATAAAAATATTTAAAAAAAATTAAAACTTAAACGGGCGGGTATGGGTAGCCCAATACCTTGCCCATAGCCCCAACCCATTTAATGGGCTACCCTGCCCATTTAAACCCGTCCGTTTATAATCTCTTATTTGGGCTAATTGGGCGGGCTTAAATAGGCAAAAATTTCATGGGTCATGGGCGGGCTAGCGGGTAATGGGTTTGTTGCTCACTCCTAGTTGGACTAATTTATTTAACAAGTATATATACAACTTTAATACTCCTCTGGTCCTTAATATAAGACCAATTTAACTAATTTGATTAGATTAAGGAAGTTAGGTAAGTTAGTTAATTATAAGAAAAGTGACACATTTTTCCCAAAATACCATAATCATCTTTTTTAATACCCCCTCTCCCTCTTCTACTGATTATGGGTGAGAGAGTATCTATAGGGGTAATTTAGAGAAAATTAATAAATATGAGAAATGGATCTTATATTTAGGATCAAAACCAACTTAAGAATTGGGTCCTATATTAAGGACCGGAGGAGTATTTATATTAATCATATGGATTGCTAATTCCTTCTTCTAACCACCAAATTTATGAATTAAATTAAATATTCTAAATTTGGTCTAACTTTGATGGTTCTAGAAGCAGGGATTTATATTCAAATTGCAGCAAGGTTTCTCATGCATTCTCAATATTGACATAAAGTAGGCCTACTTTATATTAAGACACAAATTAGGAGACCAACTTGGCCTCTCTTTGGTTCTTCTGAATAAAACAGATTTGCCATGAAGCCATATAAAGGCTAAAGCTAATTCCTAGGAGCGATATGCTCATTCCATATGTTAACTACCAAAAAATTCAAATTAGTTAGGTTGATACTTTATTTAATCATGTGCATTTGAACTATTATTTGGTAAAAAATTTTTAATAAGAATATTAAAAAAAAAGACTGTAAATATGAAAGATAAAATAGACTAAAGTATTATATTTAGAACCAAATTCAATCTCTCAATTAGCTTTTATATTAAAGACTGAAAGTAGTAGTATAAGCATTGACTTCCTTAAAAACATGATCAAGAGTGATTGTTCATTCCTAGCTACTTAACTACTTTTGATATATTAACAAATTCAAATAAATTAATTAATCATAACAGATGTGACATGATTTTCGTAAAATATCTTAGTTTAACATGGGATTATATATTAGTTTATAAGTTAGGTAGATTAATTAAAAAATAATAAATACAAAAAATAATATAGATTGAAATTATATATTTAGAAACAAATCTAACATCAAACTAGTTTTTATAGTAGGAGCAACGAGGAGTAAAAAGCTATGCTTGGCATGACATTGAGAAAGAAAAAAGTCACCTTAAGAAACAAGAAGCTCATTGAAGCCTCAAAATAATGTTTGGATTACCTTTTGAGCAAAATGACTTTTAGACCAAAAGTCATGGTAAAATTGGAAGAATTTTTTGTTGACTTCTAGTTGTTTTTGGCCTTTTTTTTTTGTTGAAGAATTGAACTTTCTGGAATTAATTTTTTTTATTATAAAAGTATATCCAAAAATAAATTATCTTACACTAATTTATATTATCTCAACTTCAATTTGTAAAAGTTACTTTTACAAACATAAATTCAAACAAGCTCATATGAACTTTCATGTCACCGAGAGTGTTACTATTAATCACATAGCCGTTGGGTGAATGCTTCTAATCAATTAAAGACAAAACCTGCAATCCATCCTTATATGGGTCCTGTACCCTCAAATGTTGTCTTTTAAAATCCATCCTTGTTCCTTACATGGCTCTGTATCCTTTATTTTCTTTATCTCATAAATTGGGAGAATCTCTAAAGCTGATTTCTGAATCTGGTTCAGTAGAGAGAAAAAAAGAAAAAGCTATTAAAACAAGAATTGTCGCCATTAGAGTACTGTGCTGATGCTCTCTCTGGTCAGTGCGAAGGTCATTATCATTTATGATCACCAAACTTTCAAATTCAACATCAAAGCCTCTGAACATCGAGCTCTAGCTTCCTCCTGCTGGACAGCTTCCATTCACACAATAGACAGTACAGACAAAGTATTTATTTTTTGTTTTTTGGTTTGAAAATGGTTAATCTTAAACACGAGGAACATGTCCTCCATATCATATATATATATATATATATTTCTTGTTTAGAATCCATACTATATATTTTAATTAATGTTGTCATGTTTTCGTGAGTTGACTCATGGCTCTATATAAATAATAGATTTACCTTTCTCAGTTGGTGTGTGAAGAGTGTGAAGAATGGAGGGCTTGCTGAAGCAGTGGAAGGAGGAGGCAGAAGCAGAAGCAGAGGTTGAAGAAGAAGTGGGCTTAGTCAGACGACAAGCTCACGAGCAAGTCACCACCTTTACTGGTTCAGATATTCATATCCAAGGTGCGCTACATTCAATGTCTATGGATTTAATAAATAAATATCCATTTTTTTGGAACATATAAATATATCTTCTTTTTTTTTTTTTTTACAAGGTTGAATGTAAGATAAAATTTGTCTTCCAAAATTCGTTTTTTCTTGCCATGCAACGATCAACATGCTTTCTTTTTTGTTTTTTTTCACCCAGTTTTATCTTCAGTATTTAGTAGTCCTGAGTCCAATAGTAAAATTTTCTTCTTCTTCTTCTTAGCTTTTAAGTTCTAACTGAGAAGGTTTGTGAAGAACCCTACAAAACAAATAAAATCACATTGAGAGCTCTAGCAAGCTAATAAATTTGCCCGTTCATTGGCTTCCCTTACAAATATTCATCTTTCTAAAACTTTTTCGACCTTACGCTTTTTCCAGTTGCATACTTTGTTTTTCCTATTTGTTCTCCTCCTGCAGAAACATCACAAGCAGAAATTCAAAGAGTTTATCTGCAACACATTTGGTTTATGCTCTTTGTTAAGATGATTAACAAGTTGGCTTTTATGAAATTCAAAAAGGAGTTTCTGTTTTGCTTTTTATGGTTCAAGGAACATCAGATTTCGGAGGACTTCTCATAGTTCCTTATTCAATAAAATTCATACAATACAGGGCAAGAGATTTCTGAAACAAAGGACGATTCCGGTGGCATTGAGAAGAAGGACACGACTTCACCTTCCTCTGATCCTATTATTCCTGGGGATTCAACTCCTCCCAAGAATGTGACCATTCAAACTGAAAAAAGTGGGTTCCTCTTTTATTTTTCTACTTACAAAAATGAATTTCTGTTTTGCCTTTATGGTTCGAGGACCAATCAGATTTAGGAGGACTCTTTACAGTTCTTTATATTTAATAAAGGTCATGTAATGCAGGGCAAGAAATTTCTGAAACCAAGGACGGTTCCAGTTTCAGTGACATTGAGAAGAAAAACATAACTTTACCCTCCTCTGATCCTATTATTTACAGGGATGCAACTCTTCCCAAGAATGTGGCGGTTGAAAGTGAAAGAGTAAGCGTAATAACAGAGAATATTCAATTAGCCAAAGAACTATATCTGGAAAGTCTATATCTGAAGCCACCCACACAAGGATTCTATTGTCCTAATTGTCGGGCTTGCATCCAGAAAGTTTTGATTTTGGATCCAGTAAGGGAAGAACCTGATACTCCTGCACAATCTCATCCACAATTTGAAAGATTCAGATGCTCAACATGCTTCAGTTTTCTCATCCCAATAGGTGAAATATTCAACATAACTGGTGCATTGCACAGAATATAAGCACCTTGTTATGGGATTTTATATTTACTTACATTGATATGAGCATAAGTTGAAAAAAAAAAAATTCTTCTACATTTTTGGACAGGTAGTTGGGTCCTTCCTTGGTTGGTGCGTGACAAAGAAGGTAAGCTGTTTTATGAGTCTGTTTTTAATATATTGGACTGCTTATACATACAACAGAACACTTGTTTGGCTTCTTGAATGAGCTTAACATCTCTATACTGTTTCTGGGGCACCCTAGGATTTTGGGATGTTATCATTAAGGATATTAACCATTTAACAGAAGTTTAATAGCTGATAGTTAATCTCCTTGACGCTGAACTAAGATGTCTTCATTTACCCTTGCCAGTGAAATCAATGTACAAGTGCTAAAGTTAGTTTGGAGAACCTTTCCGACTCAACTTTTGGCTTTTGGATCAATCTTGATTCCTAAAATCTAAAATCAATCCAAGTGCTTTATTAAGATAATCCAAATATTGACCTACCTAAATTTTAGACATTCTCTTATTTTGCACTGCTACCTCTTTCCTCTCCTATTTTTCCTTCACCTATATATTGAGGTCAAATATTATGTCCATTGCTGGCTGTGACAATGGGGAAAAGGATACACTGTCTTTTTATTCCATTTTATTTTCTGGGTTATCTTAAAATCATTAGCTGTGGATTCCTATTGCTTATCATAAAATGGAAGAGCTTATTGAATCTTAGGAATATATCTAGTAAAGGCAATTATTGTTTAGAAGAGTAAGCTCATCACACTTCATGCATTGTTGTCTTCAATATTCTATTATTTTTTCCAACAGAAGTAACTGAAGATGCACCAAAAACTAAGGTTCCACCCCCAGAAGAAGTTCCCCCTCATTCAGGAAGTCAAATGTTGCAACCTGAACCAATAATCACTGATGGTGCACATAAAACTCAAGGTAAGCGTAGTCCTTTCTTTGTTTAATTGTTTTGGATATCTCAAACGGTTAATCAAGTTCACCAAAAAGACCATACTAAGTACCATATGGTACATTTATATGCAATGGCTTTATGGGGTTTGAAGTAGAGAGAAAACCGAGAAGAGAAGAAGGCTTCATCTTTGTACATACACTCCGCTCATGTCAAACTATAAAGACTAATCATAGCCATTCTATGTGTCACTTAAGAATTTTTCATTCAATGTGATGTGAGAATAATTATAGCTTAGTAAATCATGAACTTATAGGAATTAATAAACATTTTCTTTTTCTCCTTCCTAACTTCTACTCTCTTGAGCTTTTTCAAAATTATATACGAGACAATCACAAGTCCTTCATCAGTCATCAACTATTTTTTCACATAATCTGCATATCTGGGAAATAATCTCTAAAATATCTCAAATTTCCAGAAGATGAACAAGGCCCAGATGGATCTAGAACCAAACCTTCACGTTGGGGAGTTTTGGCTAGTGCTTCAGCCATTGCTGTACAGAAAAAACCTGAAGTTGATATTTCAAAAATTCCAGAACGGCGACCAGCCGAGAATGGGGTAGATGGAGCAAGCACAGGTATACAGAATAGTACTTTTGGCATTATGGCATATTCAAATGTTTAAGTCTTCTTATTCATGAAAAAATTTCTCATTTAACAGACAATACTGAAGATAAAAAAATGAAAGTGATCTAAAAATGTTCTGAAGCCTAAATCATGGACTTAGTGAGAGTAAATGAGATAGGAGAGATCTGGAAATAAGAAAACATGGGTTCAACGAGTGTAATAGCAGATAGCCTGACCGTATTTTTACTCTGTTGAGTTTTTATCAAAATTATATACTGTATAGCGGTATCACAAGTCTTTTACCAGTCATAGACTATTTTTCACATGATCTGCCTATTTTTGAAGTAATCTCTAAAGCAGCGTCAAATTGCCAGATCTATCACATCAAATTATTGATGTCCCAGAAGGTGAACAAGGCCCAGATGGATCTAGAGCCAAACCTTCACAGTGGGGACTTTTGGCTAGTGCTTCAGCGATTGCTATACCAAAAAAACCTCAAGTAGATATTTCAAAAATTCCAGAACAACAAAAACCAATTGACGAGGCTGCAGATGTCGGGGTAAGCACAGGTATGAATAAAAACATTGCTGCCATCATGATATTTTCAAACACTTAAAGATTTCATGTTCATGATAATAGTTCTTAATTCAACAGAACACTAAGGATAAAAAAATGAAAGTGATTTAAAAATGTGCTTAAGCCTAAATCATGGACTTCACATATTTTGAATGAGATAGAAGGGATCTTGGAAAACGAAAACACGGTACAATGAATTTAATAGAAGATAAAGCGCACATATTTTAAGGGCATTTAACTTGCAACAGTTAGGAGTCATTCTTTCTGAGTACAACCAAAAACCATTTTTCCACCTTTTTGTACATTGCCCAACACATGAAATGTGGTCCTTCTTCAGTGTATCCCTCAGACCCTAGCATGTCCCTCTAGTTAAAATGGTTTCTGAGTAAACTAGATTGTAGGGCTCATACTTTACATAGAGTCTAAGGAAGCTACATTATTATGGCTTCTGTTGCTTCTAGTGGATGCTTCTGTTAACAATCTATCAGTACCCAATGATTTTGACCTTCTTTACAATTCAATCCTAAAAATCATGTCTTATGTTCATTATTTTGCATCTTAGAAATTCTGGCACTGTGATATATTGCAATGAAGTGATGAGGCGTATTCATTGAACAGAGCCCCTAGGAAGTACAACATCGGCTTCTACAACTACAGCAGGTGCAGTTCAAGAACCAGGAAGCGGAAAGACATGGGATATTCCGAAAAGCATAGTGTACGGTGGTCTGATTGAATCTATTGCAAGCCTTAGCATTGTGGCATCTTCAGCAAGTGCAGATGCTACAACATGTAAGACTTAAATCTTTCTTCATTTCTTTGTTCTCCCTTTCTTTTGCTTCTGAAATTATTTTTAATAAGACTATTGGATTAGTATTCTGTTTGAAATAATCCAATATCCCTGAAGAGGTGTCAAAGGGTCTTAATTTTGATTCTTAATCTGTCTTGTTGTAACAAATCTAACTCTAAAATATTTTTTCGGCTTTAAATAAGTCATGAAATTTGATCACTAAAGATTTTATTGTATCAGCATGCATATTACCGAAAGGAACTACTGCATATCATCATTAAGCCTGCAAAGTTACTTTTTTTGGTTAAATCAGTATCATGGCCACTTGGCCACATAATCTCATTAAATTAGTGCCTTTAGCTTTTAATTTGTACCATATCTCTATTCTTGTAGGTTATGATATGCTAAATTAGTGTCATTTAAACGGAATGGTATGTTAGAGCATATATAAGAATATAAAATTAAAAAATTAGTTTAGCACGAAACAAAATTGGGGCACTAGAGTGAAACAATTCATAAATTTGAGGGATCAAAATGAAAATTTAAGCATAAATAACCAGTTCACCAGTTAGATAGCATAGTTAAAAATTGTCAGAGGTTTTAATGAACATACAACAAAGTAATAGGTATTATTAGAGTCATATTTGCATATTACTTTGATCTAACGATATTCTTCTATCCACCAAATTTATTGGCAGTGAGCATTCTGGCTCTATCTCTTGCAAACCTGATCGGAGGACTTTTCATCCTTGTTCATCATGTGAGTTTATTTCAAAACCCACATTTACTTTGAAATTATCAATATTACTCAATATGTCAAGATTTGATATAAAATATAAAGCCATGATAGTTCAGTTCACACTTCATGTGCTGCAAAAAAAAAAAAAAAAAGCTTGCTGCCATTGAAACTTACACATGGATTTACAGATGTGGGACCTGAAATCGAGCAACAAGGCACAAATGAACTTGTGGATCGATACTATCTTTCTCTAGGGAAGAGGGAGAATTTCTATCTTCATGTGTTCATAGCCACACTATCATTCATCATATTTGGGATAGTGCCACCATTAGTGTATGGCTTGACCTTCTATGAGATCAACAATAAGGATCTGACCCTTGTGGCTGTTGCCGGAGCTTCTGTAATATGCATCACTCTACTGTCCATTGCAAAAACTTACATTCAGAGGCCAAATAGTTATCTCACATATCTCAAAACAGTGATTTACTATCTCAGCACTGGAGCTCTGAGTTCTGTACTTTCTTACTTGGCTGGTGTTCTTATAAGGAAACTTCTGGAGAAGCTTGGATTTGGCTCAGAAAGCTCACTCGGTTTTACCTTGACGCTGCCTGAGATGAGTATAACTGAGAAGCCTAGATTTGGATCCTACTGACAAGCATGGATACTTCATGGAATAGAGATTGATTGTAACTTGAAGCAATGAGGGAGCTTAGGTTTTAATTAGGGATTTAATTCTTTTAGGCTAAGATTTAATTCTACATAGGATTGGGCAAATTAGGATTGGTAGTCTTTGATTGTTGAATATTATTGAATTAGCAATTGAGCCTTGTGAATTTTGTTCCCTTCTCTTTCATTTTCTCTTTTTGCTCTCTGGTTTTACATCAGAGTGGCATCAACTTTTTTTTTTGGCTAAGCACATGTTTTTTTTATTAAAGACAATTCTATTTGAAGTACTATTAAGTACTAAACGTGGCCACATTCTTAATAAAAATTTAAACTTGAATTTATCACTATTGTTAGAACTAACCTTTTTTATTAAACTTAGTCTTAAGCCTACCCGTCGAATAGTTAGGTGTTGATTTTTATTTCTATGCTCAAACCCAACCAACATTTTTATGTAACAATAACATTAACACAGAATTTTTTAAACCATATTTAATAGATTTTTAAACAAAAGCATCAAATATAACATCCGATTACATAAATTGTTTAAACCTGGGCAGATACGTCAAGATCGGTTTCCATTTATTTTCCAATATTTATTAAGAACAAAATATTAGCTGTTTTATAAATTTTCATAAATCCTTTGACAATATATATATATATATATATATATATATATGGCCATATTATGACAGGTTGTCTTCATGGTGTAATGATATAATGCTCATGTGATGGATTTTCTCTTGGCGGAACACGAACATTGAAGGAATTATGGGAGGGACGTGTTTACGTGTGTTTATTTATTTATTTTGGCCATCAAAGACATGTTTTATTTAATTTATGGATTATTCTGATGAAGGCTCTTTCCTCCCTCTTATGATTTTTCTTTATTGCTATATATCAAATCTCTTGTAAAAATTAAAAAAAAAAAAGTGAAGCCTCTTCTGTAATTTTAATAATACAAATAGTAATAATAATGTGTATGTGGAGGCATACGCAGTTATTTATCCTTTTAACTGAACACGTGTTTCACGAACACATTAATGACAAGTCGGTACTTAGCTGTTCTTAAATGAATTTGATGTAAAAATGAATAAATAATAATCTTCCGATCCTTAATATAGGACTCAATTGTTAAGTTGATTTTGATCCTAAATATAAGATCCACTTTTTATATTTATCAATTTTCTCTAAACTATCCCTACGAATACTCTCTCAACTATAATCAAGTAAAGGAGGAGAAGAGGTATTAAGAAAGATGATTATGGTGTTTTAGGAAAAACATGTCACATTTTTTATAATTAACTAACACCTAACTTTATTAATCTAATCAACATAGTTAAATAAGTCTTATATTAAGGATGGAAGAGTAAATTTTTTTAATTTAATTGTGTACAACTAGTATTTAAATACTTCTCTGGTCTATTTATACGGAAAAGAAAAGATATTTTTTTGTCCTATTTATAGGGCAATGAGAGAAATTTTTGTATGTAGTATAATTTTACCATTCATTTATTAGTATGTTGATTTTATTTACATGAGGTATAAGTATATTAAAATAGATAAAATTGAAAAATTATAAATTTTAATGAAAGTTAATGAAATTTAAGGTTTTCTTAATATATATATGAACCATACTAAAAAGTGTCTAATAAATAATATCAGTACTTTTAGACAGCCAAGGTGATTCAGGAAGAACAATTAATGTGCATGTCTATCTGTCGTTGTTTTCGGATAATAAATGATATAGTTAATGTGTTCATACTTGCTTTAGATTAACATATCCAAGATTGCGCCTTGGTCTTGTTTTGCCTTTGTGGGGAAAACTGTTTTATGATGAACTTTTCTATCTTTTAATCTCTGAAATCTAAATAAAGTATAAAACAAGTTAGCTCAAGCACGTGGAACAAGGAGATTTTGGTACGCATGAACTTCCAAGTCTATTTTGGAAATTAATTAAATTAATTTTGAAAATTAATCAAATTAATGGGATATTTGGATTAGATTTTTAAAAATAATTTTGTAGAGTTCGAGATAAATATATGAGAAAAATTTTATTTTAATTTGTATGAAAGTACTGATTTTGGATTTATCAAACTCTCCCTGAATAGACAGCTTAGTGTTGTATTGGTCAGGCAGAGTTTTAATTAGTATTTTTAAAAATACTCTTATTTACAATCCCCCCTCATTTTTTAATTGAACAATAATGTAACTAGCTTCACCAAAACCAAACTTGACTTTAGAAGATCCTAGCATATTGTATATGCGTTAGCAATGAAAAATTGATGAGGTGTAACATTGCTAATATTTTAAGTTTAGGCATGTTTATGAGAAACCCAGAAATACCTTATGAACATATTTTTGGAGAAGCAAACACCTGTACTGACTGCATGCAACCCTAACAAAATAGAATAAATATTGATCAACTAGTTATATACTTACTTTATAGTTTATATATAAAGTCTAAGCATTCAAATCTTATCAAGTACTACCTCCGGTCCTTAATATAAGATCCTATTTGACTTTTATTTTAGTTCTAATATAAGACCCCAATCCACTTTGTCTTCATATTTATGCATTTTTTCCAAGGTAGTCCTTCTAATAATTATAGTTCTAGCTAATATAGTTGATTAGTAAGAATATTTTAGGAAAGACAACACATATTTATTACAAATAACTAACTTAACTTCTTTCCTTAATCTCCTCAAATTAGTCAAGTGGACCTTATAATTAGAACCGGAGGTAGTAATAAAGTACTAAACATAGTATCTGTTTCAAAAAAAAAAAGCAGGGTAAAGTGGTATTATGCACTCTAATATATGTATAAATATATATATCTATATATATTTTTTGCATTCAGCACCCTAATTTTATTTATAATGCATATAGCACTCTAAACTATAAATAAGATTATGATGCAGGATATAACTAGAAAAATAACATTAGCATGCTAGATGAACAAGAAGAATAATATTAAAGTACTTGATGCACCATAAATAAGATAACGATACTAGATGCATCTGAAAAATAAAATTAGAATGTTGGATACTATTTTATTAAAAAAAAAGTATTTAATACAGTATTGATCTTATAAGCTTTTGATGCTAGCAATGCAATATGATTGAGTATAAACATCAATATTTTACTTAATTCAAGGCTAATTAGAAGCAAGTCAATTATTTGAAGTGAAATAAAATAAAAACTGAACTAAATTATGGTTTGTGTTAACATTGATTTTGACAACTAGAGTGACAATTATGATTATTAATAATTAATAACCCTATTTTCCTTATGACAACTAGAGTGACAACTAAACTTAGCAGTTAGCATAGGTCTGCTTTCTCTTAGTTTTAATTAACGTTTATAGCATGCTAGCCTAAGGCTCTCAATCATATGATAACATCTATCAAACCGATAATAGGCATCCTATTTAATGGACCCTAATTTTCTTAGATGATTAATTATTAAACTACTTATGTCTAATGCAATTATGTGAGGCCAATAAATATATTTCTATTACATAAATAAATCAAGTTTTTCTATCTTCAAATACTAGTCAAAGGTTTATTCTAATCCCAAGTGAATATTAAACAAGTGGCCACAAATCCAAGCAAATCTAATATTATATAGAACACACAGCTAGTAACAATACCTGTGTTGTGAACACATAAAATCGACTCTTAATTTTTGGCCTTATTCATTTTTCTCTAAAACTCCTATGAACATCGTACATTCTCAAAAATTGACCAAGCATAAGAAATAAAATCAGAAGACATAATTTTCGATGCCAAAAAATAAATTTTTTTTTCATCCTTAACCCTCAAATAGTCATTTCCCTGTAATTAACCATCTAATAATGTAAATACATGAAAAAGAATCCATAGCCAATTTTAAAAATTTAACATGAAACTCTCTGAATTTATCAATTGCACTTGCACAGGATCCTGTGGGCCCACTTCTTCTTTGTCTTCCAGGAGAATTTTTAACAGTTACTGCTCTGTACCTTTTACACACTTCACATTTATGATTCTAACACTTGTTCAAGACTTGTACCTTCCACTCACACAATAAATTCTCTTTTCTTTTTGTTTTTTCAAAACAAAATTCTGACCGAGTAACAAGGACTATATTGCATTCCCCTTATAAATTGACTTTGAAGCATTACTTCTGTGCTGAACTTTTTCTTTTGTTTGAGGAGTGAAGAAATGGAAGGCGTAATGAAGCAATGGAAGGAGGAGGAAGAGCCAGAGGTTGAAGAAGGGGGTTTAGTTAAACGCCAGGCTCACATGCACGTCACAAGCACCACCATTACTACTTCGAAGTTTGATGTACAAGGTACGTTACATTCAACATATTTAGCAGTTTCTTTGGCAAAAGCAAACATTCAAACACTTGATCTTCAATATTTAATGGTTGTGATTCTGAATATAAGCTTTAGTAAGTCTAGATTTGCCTCCTTAAGCTTTAAGTTTTTGTAGTTTCAGACTCCGTGCTTCTTCTGCTTGTTCTTGTTTTATGATCCTGCAGGAATAACAGATTTAGTAGTTGTTTCACGCAAGGAAAAAAGTCAATTAGTTTATCTCCAACATTTGGTTTGATATGATCTTTATTATGGTGATGATGAAGATCTGTGTGCTTCAGTTTTCCCACTTATCAAGGCTTCTCCTGCTTGTTCTTGTAGTTCTTCTAAGCATGCTTGACCCCAAAACTGTTACCTGAATATTGTTTTCATACTCAAGGATGAAATGAACACCTGAAGCATGCATCTTTGATGGATTTTTCTTACAATAGACATCTTTCACATATTAAATCGAGAATTTGTGACGTTTATGAACCAAATAGTTGAGAAATTTTTCTCAAGGACACCAAAGCCACATTTCCTCTTTTTCTAATATATAGTTAACAAAGTTCATATAATGCATGGTTTCAGCTGCTGATCAAACAGAAGGATCTTCCGGACAGAAAAATGAAGGAGAAGAGTTCATTCAAAGGGAAGGGAATTCTGGTGAGATCGAGAAGAAGAAGACAAATCTCCATCCTTTAGATCCTGTAATTTCTGTGGACTCTACTTTCTTTAGTAGTGTGAGAACTGAAAGTGAGAGAGTTGGCATAATAACAGAGAATTTGCGGCTAAGGAAGGAACTATATTTGGAAAGTCTATATCAGAAGACACCCACACAGGGATTCTATTGTCCCAATTGTAAGGTTTGTATCCAGAAGGTTTTACTTTTGGATACAGTCCAGCAAGAAATAAGTGCTCCTGAACAACGTCCTTCACCACCTGATCCAATCAGATGCTCATCATGCTTCAGCTTCCTCATTCCAATAGGTAAAATCTAGTTTCACTTTAAAAAATTCAGATACTTGCACACACATATATATAGCACCTTTTCATTTTTAACAGGATTACATCTGTGCACATAAATAAGAAGGTAAGCCTCGAAGCAATAGTAAGGTTGCTGCCATGTGACCTGGAGGTTACAAATTCAGATTCTGAAAACGGTCTCTCCGCTTGTGGAGATACGGCTGTGCACATTTATCCCTCATCATACACCACTTCTGCATTGGGCTGCCCTTTTTAACATCTGCTGCCCCATTAGGCTATCAAGGAACTGATTATTTGCAGCCAAGATTGAATACAGTCAGCTGCTCATCACTCTATTCAATATAACTTCAAGTTACAATTCTTCTGCATTTTTCAACAGGTAGTTGGCTCTTCCCACGGTGGGTACAAGACGAAGTATCACCTATTCAAGGTGAAGTATTTCCTGAATCTATTTAACTCATTGGGCAATTTACATGCACTTATTTGATTTCTTGAATGAGCTCAACATCTGAACAGTGTTGATGGGGTGTCCATGGATTTTAGAATGTTAGCATCAGGCAACACAACCATTTATACATGTTACAAACATGGAACATAATTTGATTACTGGAACTGAAGTTTAATAATTGATAGCAAGATATTTACCAAGTTCCCACCAATGCTATCTTCACCAAAGGATCAGAGTGAACTCTCATTTGGATTTGGATTGTGAAGGACAAGTCATGTCCCATCGCTTATTTTGCTCTGCAGCCTTAAATATTAAATAAATTGGTCCAGTGATGAGGTCACCCATCCTTCAATTCATTAATTCTGGCATATCATTTGAGTTGAGATTAAAGGATGGTCTCCTTCTGTATGATGATCTTTTAACAGTATCTACTGCTTATTGCATCTCACAAATGCTTATCCTCTACCTTTGCCATTGAAATCAATGTAGGTGTGCAACAGCCAACAGGTCACTCAAAGGGAAACGGAAAACTGAGTGATCAAAGAGCTGAAGTTACAGAAAAAATTCCAGTTCAGGCCCCTCAGACACGACAAATTACAGGTCAAGCCCTGGATGAAGTTAATACTGCAGCTGATTCAGGAAAAATAATCTCGCAGCCTGAACAAGTCAAGCATGATGGAGCAGATCAAGCATCTAATGAAGACGATCATAAAACCAGCGGTGAGGGCAGTCTTTTTTCTTATTTACTTGTTTTTGGTTAAATGCAGAAGCTAGTAGCAGAATTTAATGCGAAGACATCATTAAGTACTATATAATGAATGTGCATGCAATGAACAGAATTCAATCTTCACATGTGGGTGGGACCTACATGTTAGATATTGAAGACTAATTCATGGGCATTTGATTTTCGCGAACTATGTTACTTAAGAATTTTTTCTTCAACATGAGAGTATGCAAGAATAATAAAACCTAGGAAATCATCCTCTATACGTAGGGGAACTAGTAAAGTCTTTATTGTTTTTCAAGTACTTGTCTCGTTGCTAGTTATTTCTTTCTACTCTATTGTTCCCAAAATTACATCCCATTCCAAAATAGTCACAAATCTTGCATCAACCATGGACTATTTTTCATATGATCCCTATCTTAGTAATCCTGAATATAATATCAAATTGCCAGATTCGCCAAATCTCCCCAGTGAAATCCCACGAGATGAGCGTGGACAGGATGGATCAAAAAGCAAAAATTCACGCTGGGGACTTTCATTTGGTGCTTCATCCTTTTCACGAAGAAAAAAGATAAAATTGTTATTCCAGAAAAATCAGAACAGCCACCGCAGCTTGAAGAGGTTAAAGTTGATGAAGGAAGCACAGGTTTGTAGAATAAATAACATCTTTCCATGCAAGTAAAATATGAATATATCATCTGGCACTATGGTTTTGCAAGAATCCTCACCAGCTGATGAATTTATCTTATGGGTTAATATTATGATATGGATTCCTATACAGAATAGATAATTGAATGAAAGTTAAATTCTTGCTGGCTATGATATGTTGGAGGCATAATATGGTATATTATGTATTTTAAGCAAAGAAATACTGTATTTTGATCACGTATTACAGGCTGCATAGATTATGATGGAGTTAAAAATTGAAGTGATCCAAAAACGGTTTCTACAGAGAAGGCACAGATTATGATAAAGTTAAAAGAGATAGCAAAGATCTCTAAATTAGAAAACAGGGTAACAATGAGCATAATAAAAAGATAAACTTTTCACCGAAAAAAAAAGAGAGAGAGAATAAACTGAACATATTTAAAGCACATTTTCCTTGGAACAATTGTCATACTGTGAGGACATTAAAAAAAAAAAAAAAATTCACACCTTGCACATATAGGATCCATCATGTTAACTTTAGTTCAAAGAAGAATAAGGAGGGGAGGAATAAAATTTCAAAATATAAATAAAAGTGGTTCATATTAGTTGCTTAAAGTGCAAGAAAGGATTTATTCTTATTAGAAGTGGATTTTGCTGTGTGGCATCTGTCGATTTTTTTTACTCTCTTCTCTCTTCACAATTCAATCCTGAAATCAAATCATTATTATTATGAATGTTTTACAAATTAGGAATTATGCACTCTATTAACTTGCAATGAAATGATGTGGTGTATTCATTGAAAGAAATTCCTCCGAGAACCACAATAACTACAACACCAGAAACAGTTGTAGTTCCGGAATCAGGAAGTAGAGAAACATGGGAAATATTGAAAAGCATGTGTATGGTGGTCTGCTTGAATCTATAGCAAGCCTTGGCATTGTGACATCTTCAGCAAGTTCAGATGCTACCACACGTAAGAATTAATCACTCCTAAACTCCATTTCTTTGCTCTCCTTTTGCTCTAAAATCAGTATTCAACAAGACTACTGAATCTCTGTTCT
>NW_021636681.1:0-43963 GCF_004799145.2 Neltuma alba
AAAAGTCACCTTAAGAAACAAGAAGCTCATGAAGCCCAAGTCAAAAATAATTTGTTGGATTACCTTTTGAGCAAAATGACTTTTAGACCAAAAGTCATGGTAAAATTGGAAGAATTTTTGTTGACTTCTAGTTGTTTTTGGCCTTTTTTTTTGGTTGAAGAATTGAACTTTCTGGAATTAATTTTTTTATATAAAAGTATATCCAAAAATAAATTATCTTACACTAATTGATATTATCTCAACTTCAATTTGTAAAAGTTACTTTACAAACATAAATTCAAACAAGCTCATATGAACTTTCATGTCCCGAGAGTATTACTTAATCACATAGCCGTTGGGTGAATGCTTCTAATCAATTAAAGACAAAAACTGCAATCCATCCTTATATGGGGTCCTGTACCCTCAAATGTTGTCTTTTAAAATCCATCCTTGTTCCTACATGGCTCTGTATCCTTTATTTTCTTTATCTCATAAAATTGGGAGAATCTCTAAAGCTGATTCTGAATCTGGTTCAGTAGAGAGAAAAAAGAAAAAGCTATTAAAACAAGAATTGTCGCCATTAGAGTACTGTGCTGATGCTCTCTCTGGTCAGTGCGAAGGTCATTATCATTTATGATCACCAAACTTTCAAATTCAACATCAAAGCCTCTGAACATCGAGCTCTAGCTTCCTCCTGCTGGACAGCTTCCATTCACACAATAGACAGTACAGACAAAGTATTTATTTTTGTTTTTTGGTTTGAAAATGGTTAATCTTAAACACGAGGAACATGTCCTCCATATCATATATATATATATATATTATATATATATATATTTCTTGTTAGAATCCATACTATATATTTTAATTAATGTTGTCATGTTTTCGTGAGTTGACTCATGGCTCTATATAAATAATAGATTTACCTTTCTCAGTTGGTGTGTGAAGAGTGTGAAGAATGGAGGGCTTGCTGAAGCAGTGGAAGGAGGAGGCAGAAGCAGAAGAAGAGAGTTGAAGAAGAAGTGGGAAGAAGTGGGCTTAGTCAGACGACAAGCTCACGAGCAAGTCACCACCTTTACTGGTTCAGATATTCATATCCAAGGTGCGCTACATTCAATGTCTATGGATTAATAAATAAATATCCATTTTTGGAACATATAAATATATCTCTTTTTTTTTTTTTCATTTTTTTTTTTTGAAATGTAAGATAAAATTTGTCTTCCAAAATTCGTTTTTTCTTGCCATGCAACGATCAACATGCTTCTTTTTTTTTTTTTTCACCCAGTTTTATCTTCAGTATTTAGTAGTCCTGAGTCCAATAGTAAAATTTCTTCTTCTTCTTCTTAGCTTTTAAGTTCTAACTGAGAAGGTTTGTGAAGAACCCTACAAAAACAAATAAAATCACATTGAGAGCTCTAGCAAGCTAATAAATTTGCCGTTCATTGGCTTCCCTTACAAAATATTCATCTTTCTAAAATTTTTCGACCTTACGCTTTTTCCAGTTGCATACTGTTTTTCCTATTTGTTCTCCTCCTGCAGAAACATCACAAGCAGAAATTCAAAGAGTTTATCTGCAACACATTTGGTTTATGCTCTTTGTTAAGATGATTAACAAGTTGGCTTTTATGAAATCAAAAAGGAGTTTCTGTTTTGCTTTTTATGGTTCAAGGAACATCAGATTTCGGAGGACTTCTCATAGTTCCTTATTCAATAAAATTCATACAATACAGGGCAAGAGATTTCTGAAACAAAGGACGATTCCGGTGGCATTGAGAAGAAGGACACGACTTCACCTTCCTCTGATCCTATTATTCCTGGGGATTCAACTCCTCCCAAGAATGTGACCATTCAAACTGAAAAAAGTGGGTTCCTCTTTTATTTTCTACTTACAAAAATGAATTTCTGTTTTGCCTTTATGGTTCGAGGACCAATCAGATTTAGGAGGACTCTTTACAGTTCTTTATATTTAATAAAGGTCATGTAATGCAGGGCAAGAAATTTCTGAAACCAAGGACGGTTCCAGTTTCAGTGACATTGAGAAGAAAAAAACATAACTTTACCCTCCTCTGATCCTATTATTTACAGGGATGCAACTCTTCCCAAGAATGTGGCGGTTGAAAGTGAAAGAGTAGTAAGCGTAATAACAGAGAATATTCAATTAGCCAAAGAACTATATCTGGAAAGTCTATATCTGAAGCCACCCACACAAGGATTCTATGTCCTAATTGTCGGGCTTGCATCCAGAAAGTTTGATTTTGGATCCAGTAAGGGAAGAACCTGATACTCCTGCACAATCTCATCCACAATTTGAAAGATTCAGATGCTCAACATGCTTCAGTTTTCTCATCCCAATAGGTGAAATATTCAACATCTGGTGCATTGCACAGAATATAAGCACCTGTTATGGGATTTTATATTTACTTACATTGATATGAGCATAAGTTGAAAAAAAAAAAATTCTTCTACATTTTGGACAGGTAGTTGGGTCCTTCCTTGGTTGGTGCGTGACAAAGAAGGTAAGCTGTTTTATGAGTCTGTTTTTATAATGGATGCTTATACATACAACAGAACACTTGTTTGGCTTCTTGAATGAGCTTAACATCTCTATACTGTTTCTGGGGCACCCTAGGATTTTGGGAGTTATCATTAAGGATATTAACCATTAAACAGAAGTTTAATAGCTGATAGTTAATCTCCTTGACGCTGAACTAAGATGTCTTCATTTACCCTGCCAGTGAAATCAATGTACAAGTGCTAAAGTTAGTTTGGAGAACCTTTCCGACTCAACTTTTGGCTTTTGGATCAATCTTGATTCCTAAAATCTAAAATCAATCCAAGTGCTTATTAAGATAATCCAAATATTGACCTACCTAAATTTTAGACATCTCTTTATTTTGCACTGCTACCTCTTTCTCTCCTATTTTTCCTTCACCTATATATTGAGGTCAATATTATGTCCATTGCTGGCTGTGACAATGGGGAAAAGGATACACTGTCTTTTTATTCCATTTTATTTTCTGGGTTATCTTAAAATCATTAGCTGTGGATTCCTATTGCTTATCATAAAATGGAAGAGCTTATTGAATCTTAGGAATATATCTATAAAGGCAATTATTGTTTAGAAGAGTAAGCTCATCACACTTCATGCATTGTTGTCTTCAATATTCTATTATTTTTCCAACAGAAGTAACTGAAGATGCACCAAAAACTAAGGTTCCACCCCCAGAAGAAGTTCCCCTCATTCAGGAAGTCAAATGTTGCAACCTGAACCAATAATCACTGATGGTGCACATAAAACTCAAGGTAAGCGTAGTCCTTTCTTTGTTTAATTGTTTTGGATATCTCAAACGGTTAATCAAGTTCACCAAAAAGACCATACTAAGTACCATATGGTACATTTATATGCAATGGCTTTATGGGGTTTGAAGTAGAGAGAAAACCGAGAAGAGAAGAAGGCTTCATCTTTGTACATACACTCCGCTCATGTCAAACTATAAAGACTAATCATAGCCATTCTATGTGTCACTTAAGAATTTTTCATTCAATGTGATGTGAGAATAATTATAGCTTAGTAAATCATGAACTTATAGGAATTAATAAACATTTTCTTTTTCTCCTTCCTAACTTCTACTCTCTTGAGCTTTTTCAAAATTATATACGAGACAATCACAAGTCCTTCATCAGTCATCAACTATTTTTTCACATAATCTGCATATCTGGGAAATAATCTCTAAAATATCTCAAATTTCCAGAAGATGAACAAGGCCCAGATGGATCTAGAACCAAACCTTCACGTTGGGGAGTTTTGGCTAGTGCTTCAGCCATTGCTGTACAGAAAAAACCTGAAGTTGATATTTCAAAAATTCCAGAACGGCGACCAGCCGAGAATGGGGTAGATGGAGCAAGCACAGGTATACAGAATAGTACTTTTGGCATTATGGCATATTCAAATGTTTAAGTCTTCTTATTCATGAAAATAATTTCTCATTTAACAGACAATACTGAAGATAAAAAAATGAAAGTGATCTAAAAATGTTCTGAAGCCTAAATCATGGACTTAGTGAGAGTAAATGAGATAGGAGAGATCTGGAAATAAGAAAACATGGGTTCAACGAGTGTAATAGCAGATAGCCTGACCGTATTTTTACTCTGTTGAGTTTTTATCAAAATTATATACTGTATAGCGGTATCACAAGTCTTTTACCAGTCATAGACTATTTTTCACATGATCTGCATATTTTTGAAGTAATCTCTAAAGCAGCGTCAAATTGCCAGATCTATCACATCAAATTATTGATGTCCCAGAAGGTGAACAAGGCCCAGATGGATCTAGAGCCAAACCTTCACAGTGGGGACTTTTGGCTAGTGCTTCAGCGATTGCTATACCAAAAAAACCTCAAGTAGATATTTCAAAAATTCCAGAACAACAAAAACCAATTGACGAGGCTGCAGATGTCGGGGTAAGCACAGGTATGAATAAAAACATTGCTGCCATCATGATATTTTCAAACACTTAAAGATTTCATGTTCATGATAATAGTTCTTAATTCAACAGAACACTAAGGATAAAAAAATGAAAGTGATTTAAAAATGTGCTTAAGCCTAAATCATGGACTTCACATATTTTGAATGAGATAGAAGGGATCTTGGAAAACGAAAACACGGTACAATGAATTTAATAGAAGATAAAGCGCACATATTTTAAGGGCATTTAACTTGCAACAGTTAGGAGTCATTCTTTCTGAGTACAACCAAAAACCATTTTTCCACCTTTTTGTACATTGCCCAACACATGAAATGTGGTCCTTCTTCAGTGTATCCCTCAGACCCTAGCATGTCCCTCTAGTTAAAATGGTTTCTGAGTAAACTAGATTGTAGGGCTCATACTTTACATAGAGTCTAAGGAAGCTACATTATTATGGCTTCTGTTGCTTCTAGTGGATGCTTCTGTTAACAATCTATCAGTACCCAATGATTTTGACCTTCTTTACAATTCAATCCTAAAAATCATGTCTTATGTTCATTATTTTGCATCTTAGAAATTCTGGCACTGTGATATATTGCAATGAAGTGATGAGGCGTATTCATTGAACAGAGCCCCTAGGAAGTACAACATCGGCTTCTACAACTACAGCAGGTGCAGTTCAAGAACCAGGAAGCGGAAAGACATGGGATATTCCGAAAAGCATAGTGTACGGTGGTCTGATTGAATCTATTGCAAGCCTTAGCATTGTGGCATCTTCAGCAAGTGCAGATGCTACAACATGTAAGACTTAAATCTTTCTTCATTTCTTTGTTCTCCCTTTCTTTTGCTTCTGAAATTATTTTTAATAAGACTATTGGATTAGTATTCTGTTTGAAATAATCCAATATCCTGAAGAGGTGTCAAAGGGTCTTAATTTTGATTCTTAATCTGTCTTGTTGTAACAAATCTAACTCTAAAATATTTTTCGGCTTTAAATAAGTCATGAAATTTGATCACTAAAGATTTTATTGTATCAGCATGCATATTACCGAAAGGAACTACTGCATATCATCATTAAGCCTGCAAAGTTACTTTTTTTGGTTAAATCAGTATCATGGCCACTTGGCCACATAATCTCATTAAATTAGTGCCTTTAGCTTTTAATTTGTACCATATCTCTATTCTTGTAGGTTATGATATGCTAAATTAGTGTCATTTAAACGGAATGGTATGTTAGAGCATATATAAGAATATAAAATTAAAAAATTAGTTTAGCACGAAACAAAATTGGGGCACTAGAGTGAAACAATTCATAAATTTGAGGGATCAAAATGAAAATTTAAGCATAAATAACCAGTTCACCACTTAGATAGCATAGTTAAAAATTGTCAGAGGTTTTAATGAACATACAACAAAGTAATAGGTATTATTAGAGTCATATTTGCATATTACTTTGATCTAACGATATTCTTCTATCCACCAAATTTATTGGCAGTGAGCATTCTGGCTCTATCTCTTGCAAACCTGATCGGAGGACTTTTCATCCTTGTTCATCATGTGAGTTTATTTCAAAACCCACATTTACTTTGAAATTATCAATATTACTCAATATGTCAAGATTTGATATAAAATATAAAGCCATGATAGTTCAGTTCACACTTCATGTGCTGCAAAAAAAAAAAAAAAAAGCTTGCTGCCATTGAAACTTACACATGGATTTACAGATGTGGGACCTGAAATCGAGCAACAAGGCACAAATGAACTTGTGGATCGATACTATCTTTCTCTAGGGAAGAGGGAGAATTCTATCTTCATGTGTTCATAGCCACACTATCATTCATCATATTTGGGATAGTGCCACCATTAGTGTATGGCTTGACCTTCTATGAGATCAACAATAAGGATCTGACCCTTGTGGCTGTTGCCGGAGCTTCTGTAATATGCATCACTACTGTCCATTGCAAAAACTTACATTCAGAGGCCAAATAGTTATCTCACATATCTCAAAACAGTGATTTACTATCTCAGCACTGGAGCTCTGAGTTCTGTACTTTCTTACTTGGCTGGTGTTCTTATAAGGAAACTTCTGGAGAAGCTTGGATTTGGCTCAGAAAGCTCACTCGGTTTTACCTTGACGCTGCCTGAGATGAGTATAACTGAGAAGCCTAGATTTGGATCCTACTGACAAGCATGGATACTTCATGGAATAGAGATTGATTGTAACTTGAAGCAATGAGGGAGCTTAGGTTTTAATTAGGGATTTAATTCTTTTAGGCTAAGATTTAATTCTACATAGGAATTGGGCAAATTAGGATTGGTAGTCTTTGATTGTTGAATATTATTGAATTAGCAATTGAGCCTTGTGAATTTTGTTCCCTTCTCTTTCATTTTCTCTTTTTGCTCTCTGGTTTTACATCAGAGTGGCATCAACTTTTTTTTTTGGCTAAGCACATGTTTTTTTTATTAAAGGATAATTCTATTTGAAGTACTATTAAGTACTAAACGTGGCCATATTCTTATTAAAAATTTGAACATTGATTTATCACATTTTAGAAACTAACCTTTTTATTAAACTTATCTTAAGCCTACCCGTCGAATAGTTAGGTGTTGATTTTTATTTCTATGCTCAAACCCAACCAACATTTTTATGTAACAATAACATTAACACAGAATTTTTAAACCACATTTAATAGATTTTAAACAAAAGCATCAAATATAACATCCGATTACATAAATTGTTTAAACCTGGGCAGATACGTCAAGATCGGTTTCCATTTATTTAGTCCAATATTTATTAAGAACAAAATATTAGCTGTTTTATAAATTTTCATAAATCCTTTGACAATATATATATATATATATATATATATATATGGCCATATTATGACAGGTTGTCTTCATGGTGTAATGATATAATGCTCATGTGATGGATTTTCTCTTGGCGGAACACGAACATTGAAGGAATTATGGGAGGGACGTGTTTACGTGTGTTTATTTATTTATTTTGGCCATCAAAGACATGTTTTATTTAATTTATGGATTATTCTGATGAAGGCTCTTTCCTCCCTCTTATGATTTTTCTTTATTGCTATATATCAAATCTCTTGTAAAAATTAAAAAAAAAAAAAGTGAAGCCTCTTCTGTAATTTTAATAATACAAATAGTAATAAGAATGTGTATGTGGAGGCATACGCAGTTATTTATCCTTTTAACTGAACACGTGTTTCACGAACACATTAATGACAAGTCGGTACTTAGCTGTTCTTAAATGAATTTGATGTAAAAATGAATAAATAATAATCTTCCGATCCTTAATATAGGACCCAATTGTTAAGTTGATTTTGATCCTAAATATAAGATCCACTTTTTATATTTATCAATTTTCTCTAAACTATCCCTACGAATACTTCTCAACTATAATCAAGTAAAGGGGGAGAAGAAGTATTAAGAAAGATGATTATGGTGTTTTAGGAAAAACATGTCACATTTTTTATAATTAACTAACTTACCTAACTTTATTAATCTAATCAACATAGTTAATAAGTCTTATATTAAGGATGGAAGGTAAATTTTTTTTAATTTAATTTGTGTACAACTAGTATTTAAATACTTCTCTGGTCCTATTTATACGGAAAAGAAAAGATATTTTTTTGTCCTATTTATAGGGCAATGAGAGAAATTTTTTGTATGTATGTATAATTTTACCATTCATTTATTAGTATGTTGATTTTATTTACATGAGGTATAATGTATATTAAAATAGATAAAATTGAAAAATTATTAAATTTTAAATGAAAGTTAATGAAATTTAAGTTTTTTCTTAATATATATATGAACCATACTAAAAGTGTCTAATAAATAATATCAGTACTTTTAGACAGCCAAGGTGATTCAGGAAGAACAATTAATGTGTGTCTATCTGTCGTTGTTTTCGGATAATTAAATGATATAGTTAATGTGTTCATACTTGCTTTAGATTAACATATCCAAGATTGCGCCTTGGTCTTGTTTTGCCTTTGTGGGGAAAACTGTTTTATGATGAACTTTTCTATCTTTTAATCTCTGAAATCTAAATAAAGTATAAAACAAGTTAGCTCAAGCACGTGGAACAAGGAGATTTTGGTACGCATGAACTTCCAAGTCTATTTTGGAAATTAATTAAATTAATTTTGAAAATTAATCAATTAATGGGATATTTGGATTAGATTTTTAAAAAATAATTTTGTAGAGTTCGAGATAAATATATGAGAAAATTTTATTTTAATTTGTATGAAAGTACTGATTTTGGATTTATCAAACTCTCCCTGAATAGACAGCTTAGTGTTTGTATTGGTCAGGCAGAGTTTTAATTAGTATTTTTAAAAATACTCTTATTTACAATCCCCCCTCATTTTTTAATTGAACAATAATGTAACTAGCTTCACCAAAACCAAACTTGACTTTAGAAGATCCTAGCATATTGTATATGCGTTAGCAATGAAAAATTGATGAGGTGTAACATTGCTAATATTTTAAGTTTAGGCATGTTTATGAGAAACCCAGAAATACCTTATGAACATATTTTTGGAGAAGCAAACACCTGTACTGACTGCATGCAACCCTAACAAAATAGAATAAATATTGATCAACTAGTTATATACTTACTTTATAGTTTATATATAAAGTCTAAGCATTCAAATCTTATCAAGTACTACCTCCGGTCCTTAATATAAGATCCTATTTGACTTTTATTTTAGTTCTAAATATAAGACCCCAATCCACTTTGTCTCTCATATTTATGCATTTTTTCCAAGGTAGTCCTTCTAATAATTATAGTTCTAGCTAATATAGTTGATTAGTAAGAATATTTTAGGAAAGACAACACATATTTATTACAAATAACTAACTTAACTTCTTTCCTTAATCTCCTCAAATTAGTCAAGTGGACCTTATAATTAGAACCGGAGGTAGTAATAAAGTACTAAACATAGTATCTGTTTCAAAAAAAAAAAACAGGGTAAAGTGGTATTATGCACTCTAATATATGTATAAATATATATATCTATATATATTTTTTGCATTCAGCACCCTAATTTTATTTATAATGCATATAGCACTCTAAACTATAAATAAGATTATGATGCAGGATATAACTAGAAAAATAACATTAGCATGCTAGATGAACAAGAAGAATAATATTAAAGTACTTGATGCACCATAAATAAGATAACGATACTAGATGCATCTGAAAACTAAAATTAGAATGTTGGATACTATTTTATTAAAAAAAAAGTATTTAATACAGTATTGATCTTATAAGCTTTTGATGCTAGCAATGCAATATGATTGAGTATAAACATCAATATTTTACTTAATTCAAGGCTAATTAGAAGCAAGTCAATTATTTGAAGTGAAATAAAATAAAAACTGAACTAAATTATGGTTTGTGTTAACATTGATTTTGACAACTAGAGTGACAATTATGATTATTAATAATTAATAACCCTATTTTCCTTATGACAACTAGAGTGACAACTAAACTTAGCAGTTAGCATAGGTCTGCTTTCTCTTAGTTTTAATTAACGTTTATAGCATGCTAGCCTAAGGCTCTCAATCATATGATAACATCTATCAAACCGATAATAGGCATCCTATTTAATGGACCCTAATTTTCTTAGATGATTAATTATTAAACTACTTATGTCTAATGCAATTATGTGAGGCCAATAAATATATTTCTATTACATAAATAAATCAAGTTTTTCTATCTTCAAATACTAGTCAAAGGTTTATTCTAATCCCAAGTGAATATTAAACAAGTGGCCACAAATCCAAGCAAATCTAATATTATATAGAACACACAGCTAGTAACAATACCTGTGTTGTGAACACATAAAATCGACTCTTAATTTTTGGCCTTATTCATTTTTCTCTAAAACTCCTATGAACATCGTACATTCTCAAAAATTGACCAAGCATAAGAAATAAAATCAGAAGACATAATTTTTCGATGCCAAAAAATAAATTTTTTTTTCATCCTTAACCCTCAAATAGTCATTTCCCTGTAATTAACCATCTAATAATGTAAATACATGAAAAAGAATCCATAGCCAATTTTAAAAATTTAACATGAAACTCTCTGAATTTATCAATTGCACTTGCACAGGATCCTGTGGGCCCACTTCTTCTTTGTCTTCCAGGAGAATTTTTAACAGTTACTGCTCTGTACCTTTTACACACTTCACATTTATGATTCTAACACTTGTTCAAGACTTGTACCTTCCACTCACACAATAAATTCTCTTTTCTTTTTGTTTTTTCAAAACAAAATTCTGACCGAGTAACAAGGACTATATTGCATTCCCCTTATAAATTGACTTTGAAGCATTACTTCTGTGCTGAACTTTTTCTTTTGTTTTGAGGAGTGAAGAAATGGAAGGCGTAATGAAGCAATGGAAGGAGGAGGAAGAGCCAGAGGTTGAAGAAGGGGGTTTAGTTAAACGCCAGGCTCACATGCACGTCACAAGCACCACCATTACTACTTCGAAGTTTGATGTACAAGGTACGTTACATTCAACATATTTAGCAGTTTCTTTGGCAAAAGCAAACATTCAAACACTTGATCTTCAATATTTAATGGTTGTGATTCTGAATATAAGCTTTAGTAAGTCTAGATTTGCCTCCTTAAGCTTTAAGTTTTTGTAGTTTCAGACTCCGTGCTTCTTCTGCTTGTTCTTGTTTTATGATCCTGCAGGAATAACAGATTTAGTAGTTGTTTCACGCAAGGAAAAAAGTCAATTAGTTTATCTCCAACATTTGGTTTGATATGATCTTTATTATGGTGATGATGAAGATCTGTGTGCTTCAGTTTTCCCACTTATCAAGGCTTCTCCTGCTTGTTCTTGTAGTTCTTCTAAGCATGCTTGACCCCAAAACTGTTACCTGAATATTGTTTTCATACTCAAGGATGAAATGAACACCTGAAGCATGCATCTTTGATGGATTTTTCTTACCAATAGACATCTTTCACATATTAAATCGAGAATTTGTGACGTTTATGAACCAAATAGTTGAGAAATTTTTCTCAAGGACACCAAAGCCACATTTCCTCTTTTTCTAATATATAGTTAACAAAGTTCATATAATGCATGGTTTCAGCTGCTGATCAAACAGAAGGATCTTCCGGACAGAAAAATGAAGGAGAAGAGTTCATTCAAAGGGAAGGGAATTCTGGTGAGATCGAGAAGAAGACAAATCTCCATCCTTTAGATCCTGTAATTTCTGTGGACTCTACTTTCTTTAGTAGTGTGAGAACTGAAAGTGAGAGAGTTGGCATAATAACAGAGAATTTGCGGCTAAGGAAGGAACTATATTTGGAAAGTCTATATCAGAAGACACCCACACAGGGATTCTATTGTCCCAATTGTAAGGTTTGTATCCAGAAGGTTTTACTTTTGGATACAGTCCAGCAAGAAATAAGTGCTCCTGAACAACGTCCTTCACCACCTGATCCAATCAGATGCTCATCATGCTTCAGCTTCCTCATTCCAATAGGTAAAATCTAGTTTCACTTTAAAAAATTCAGATACTTGCACACACATATATATAGCACCTTTTCATTTTTAACAGGATTACATCTGTGCACATAAATAAGAAGGTAAGCCTCGAAGCAATAGTAAGGTTGCTGCCATGTGACCTGGAGGTTACAAATTCAGATTCTGAAAACGGTCTCTCCGCTTGTGGAGATACGGCTGTGCACATTTATCCCTCATCATACACCACTTCTGCATTGGGCTGCCCTTTTTAACATCTGCTGCCCCATTAGGCTATCAAGGAACTGATTATTTGCAGCCAAGATTGAATACAGTCAGCTGCTCATCACTCTATTCAATATAACTTGAAGTTACAATTCTTCTGCATTTTTCAACAGGTAGTTGGCTCTTCCCACGGTGGGTACAAGACGAAGTATCACCTATTCAAGGTGAAGTATTTCCTGAATCTATTTAACTCATTGGGCAATTTACATGCACTTATTTGATTTCTTGAATGAGCTCAACATCTGAACAGTGTTGATGGGGTGTCCATGGATTTTAGAATGTTAGCATCAGGCAACACAACCATTTATACATGTTACAAACATGGAACATAATTTGATTACTGGAACTGAAGTTTAATAATTGATAGCAAGATATTTACCAAGTTCCCACCAATGCTATCTTCACCAAAGGATCAGAGTGAACTCTCATTTGGATTTGGATTGTGAAGGACAAGTCATGTCCCATCGCTTATTTTGCTCTGCAGCCTTAAATATTAAATAAATTGGTCCAGTGATGAGGTCACCCATCCTTCAATTCATTAATTCTGGCATATCATTTGAGTTGAGATTAAAGGATGGTCTCCTTCTGTATGATGATCTTTTAACAGTATCTACTGCTTATTGCATCTCACAAATGCTTATCCTCTACCTTTGCCATTGAAATCAATGTAGGTGTGCAACAGCCAACAGGTCACTCAAAGGGAAACGGAAAACTGAGTGATCAAAGAGCTGAAGTTACAGAAAAAATTCCAGTTCAGGCCCCTCAGACACGACAAATTACAGGTCAAGCCCTGGATGAAGTTAATACTGCAGCTGATTCAGGAAAAATAATCTCGCAGCCTGAACAAGCCAAGCATGATGGAGCAGATCAAGCATCTAATGAAGACGATCATAAAACCAGCGGTGAGGGCAGTCTTTTTTCTTATTTACTTGTTTTTGGTTAAATGCAGAAAGCTAGTAGCAGAATTTAATGCCAAGACATCATTAAGTACTATATAATGAATGTGCATGCAATGAACAGAATTCAATCTTCACATGTGGGTGGGACCTACATGTTAGATATTGAAGACTAATTCATGGGCATTTGATTTTCGCGAACTATGTTACTTAAGAATTTTTTTCTTCAACATGAGAGTATGCAAGAATAATAAAACCTAGGAAATCATCCTCTATACGTAGGGGAACTAGTAAAGTCTTTATTGTTTTTCAAGTACTTGTCTCATTGCTAGTTATTTCTTTCTACTCTATTGTTCCCAAAATTACATCCCATTCCAAAATAGTCACAAATCTTGCATCAACCATGGACTATTTTTCATATGATCCCTATCTTAGTAATCCTGAATATAATATCAAATTGCCAGATTCGCCAAATCTCCCCAGTGAAATCCCACGAGATGAGCGTGGACAGGATGGATCAAAAAGCAAAAATTCACGCTGGGGACTTTCATTTGGTGCTTCATCCTTTTTCACGAAGAAAAAAGATAAAATTGTTATTCCAGAAAAATCAGAACAGCCACCGCAGCTTGAAGAGGTTAAAGTTGATGAAGGAAGCACAGGTTTGTAGAATAAATAACATCTTTCCATGCAAGTAAAATATGAATATATCATCTGGCACTATGGTTTTGCAAGAATCCTCACCAGCTGATGAATTTATCTTATGGGTTAATATTATGATATGGATTCCTATACAGAATAGATAATTGAATGAAAGTTAAATTCTTGCTGGCTATGATATGTTGGAGGCATAATATGGTATATTATGTATTTTAAGCAAAGAAATACTGTATTTTGATCACGTATTACAGGCTGCATAGATTATGATGGAGTTAAAAATTGAAGTGATCCAAAAACGGTTCTACAGAGAAGGCACAGATTATGATAAAGTTAAAAGAGATAGCAAAGATCTCTAAATTAGAAAACAGGGTAACAATGAGCATAATAAAAAGATAAACTTTTCACCGAAAAAAAAGAGAGAGAGAATAAACTGAACATATTTAAAGCACATTTTCCTTGGAACAATTGTCATACTGTGAGGACATTAAAAAAAAAAAAAAAATTCACACCTTGCACATATAGGATCCATCATGTTAACTTTAGTTCAAAGAAGAATAAGGAGGGGAGGAATAAAATTTCAAAATATAAATAAAAGTGGTTCATATTAGTTGCTTAAAGTGCAAGAAAGGATTTATTCTTATTAGAAGTGGATTTTGCTGTGTGGCATCTGTCGATTTTTTTTACTCTCTTCACAATTCAATCCTGAAATCAAATCATATTATTATGAATGTTTTACAAATTAGGAATTATGCACTCTATTAACTTGCAATGAAATGATGTGGTGTATTCATTGAACAGAACTTCCTCCGAGAACCACAATAACTACAACACCAGAAACAGGTGTAGTTCCGGAATCAGGAAGTAGAGAAACATGGGAAATATTGAAAAGCATTGTGTATGGTGGTCTGCTTGAATCTATAGCAAGCCTTGGCATTGTGACATCTTCAGCAAGTTCAGATGCTACCACACGTAAGAATTAATCACTCCTAAACTCCATTTCTTTGCTCTCCTTTTGCTTCTAAAATCAGTATTCAACAAGACTACTGAATCTCTGTTCTGTTTAAAATACTCAGTAGGGAGAATGACATTTGAGCCTCTTGTAGCGGAATTATTAACTTTTGGGTCCGCACTTGGGAAGGGAAAAAGGTTGTTCATACAGTATATCATAGCTTTTAATCTCAAAAAGATCATGGTTTCAAAGGAGCAAAGTCTCAACAATTTCCTTACAAAGGATGCAAATGTCATTCTTGAAGACGTGGTATACAGAGTAATATTGATCTATTATTCAGAGTGCACTGTACATCGGATATATATAAGGAAAAGAGATAAACTGAGATAGAAGGAGATTACAGAGGATCACGCAATTAATCTAGGAGTAATTTAAATTTAAATCTGATCTCCTAATCTGCCTAGGATCGTGGGAGTAGATATTCACTAAATATTAAATATTAAATATTAACTACACTCCCCCTCAAGTTGGATCATAGATGCTAATCATGTCCAACTTGCCTATAAAGTTCTCGAACAATTCTTCAGGAAGCCCCTTTGTGAGAATGTCTGCAAGTTGTTGCTTTGAGGTCACATAGGACAAACATACAATTCCATTTTCCACTTTTTCTCTGATGAAGTGTCGGTCAACCTCAACATGCTTAGTTCTGCTATGTTGTACTGGATTTAGAGCCATGTTTATGGCTGCTTTGTTGTCACAAAATAGTTTCATTGGCTTGTTGATCTGAACTTGAGCCTCCTCTGCTACTCTTTCCAACCAGAGACCCTCCATGATACCTTGAGCTAGTGCCCTTAATTCTGATTCTGCACTACTTTTAGACACAACATTCTGCTTTTTACTCTGCCATGTTACTAGATTGCCCCACACAAAGGTACAATAGCCAGATGTGGATCTACTGTCCTCGGGAGCACCTGCCCAATCTGCATCTGTGTAAATTTCCACTGTTCTGGATTCACATTTCTTAAAGAAGAGTCCTCTACCTGGTGTTCCTTTCAAGTATTTCAAAATTCTATAGGCTGCATCCATGTGTTTCTTTCTGGGTGAGTGCATATGTTGACTTGCTACACTTACTACAAAGGCAATATCAGGTCTAGTATGAGACAAGTAGATTAACTTCCCTACTAGTCTTTGGTACCTCCCAATATCCACAGGTTCCTCATCTTTTCGTTGCTTCTTTTCTTTCTCAACCTCTTCTTTGGTAGTTGCTTTCTTATTACACCTGTTGATGCTTCCCTTCTTGACACTCATTGGTGTTTTTATTGGCCTGCATCCCAGCATACCTGTTTCCCATAGTAAATCGAGAACATACTTTCGTTGTGAGACATAAATTCCCTTCTTTGAACGTGCAACCTCCATTCCAAGGAAATACCTCAGTTTTCCTAGATCTTTGACCTCAAATTCTCGGTCTAAAGCTGTCTTTATTCTGTTTATCTCGGTTACATCATCACCTGTGAGAATAATGTCATCTACGTAGACAATAAGAATTGCCTTCAGTGCTCCATTCTTCTTGACAAACATTGTGTGATCTAACAGACTTTGTCTATAGCCCTCAACCTTCAGTACTTTAGAGAATCTGTCGAACCAAGCCCTGGGGGACTGTTTTAAGCCATACAAAGATTTTTTTTAGCTTGCAGACTTGATTTTGCTTCCCCTTGTCAAATCCTGGAGGAAGTGTCATATAGACTTCTTCTTTTAATTCTCCATTAAGAAACGCATTCTTAATATCTAGTTGTTGTAATGGCCAATCCAAGTTGGCTGCAATAGATAACAGAACTCGGATTGTATTTAATTTTGCCACTGGAGCAAAAGTTTCAGTGTAGTCTAGCCCATAGGTCTGAGTGAACCCCCTAGCTACCAGTCGTGCCTTAAACTTATTGAGTGTTCCATCTGCATTGTATTTCGGGGTAAAGACCCACTTACAACCCACTGCTTTCTTCCCTTTTGGTAGATTAACCACTTCCCAAGTTTCATTCTTTTCTAATGCCGTTATCTCTTCTAGTACTGCCTTCTTCCACTCAGGATGATCAAGTGCCTCATGTACATTGTTAGGTATTCTGATTTCATCAAGTTTAGTGGTAAAAGCACAATAATCAGGAGATAGAGTGGTATAAGATACATACTTTTGGATAGGATGCTTAGTACACGAACGAGCCTTCTTCCTCAGAGCAATAGGTAGGTCCTCCTCAGTGGTTCCAGGATCTTTCATTTGGTCCGATTCTGGCAGAGCTCTGGGCATGTTGGACTCTATAGTTTCTTTATCTCTCCGTGTGTACACCTTGCTATATTTTTCACTGGTCTTATCTCCCCCTGTCTTTGGCACTTGTGCAATGTTTGGAGGGATAGGAATAGGTGTCACGGACGTCACAGACTCTGTAGGCTGCATTGGGGGTATGGGCTCAGGTATGCTTTCTACACACTGAAATTCATTCCAACTCTCCCCCTGAATTGAAGAAGTGGGAAAGTACGGTTCATGCTCATAAAAGGAGACATCACGACTAATAAAGAGACGTTTAGAAGTAGGATCATAGCACTTATAGCCTTTCTGACTTGATGAGTATCCCAAGAAAAGACACTTAACAGCACGTGGGTCAAGTTTAGAAGAAGGGTGATGAAGATGAACGAAGACAGAACAACCAAAAACACGAAGCGGAAGGTGGTGATCAAGATGAGTGATGGGGTGAGTTTCGCATAGTTTGTCTAAGGGAGAGACAAAAGAGAGAACACGACTTGGCATTCGATTGATTAAATGAGTGGCCGTTAGAACAGCATCCCCCCAAAAATATTTAGGTACATTACTTGTGAACAGGAGTGCACGGGCAACCTCAAGCAGATGTCGATTTTTTCTTTCAGCAACACCGTTTTGTTGTGGACTATGAGGACAAGAGCTATTGTGGACAATGCCATTGCTTTTTAGAAAAGAGTCAAGCTGATGATTAAAAAACTCAGTGCCATTATCTGTGTATAAAACCTGAATCGTGGTGTTAAACTGATTTTGGACAAGTCGAAAAAATTCCATAAAGACAGTAGGAACAGCAGATTTTTCTTTTAGTAAGTAGACCCAAGTCATTCGTGTATGATCGTCAATAAAGGTTACAAACCATTTTGAGTGGGTACGGTTTGAAATACGAGATGGACCCCAAACATCACTGTGAATTATAGAAAATGGACGAGTGGGTTTGTATTGGGATGGTGGGAAGGGTGTACGGTGGTGTTTTGCAAATGTACAAGAATCACAATGTAAATGGAAATTTTTATTAATGGAAAAATGAGGAAACAAACGTTGCAAATAAGAAAAACTGGGATGACCCATCCGTTTATGCCATAATAAAATATCATTATTGTCAGAAGTAGAGACAAGACCATTGATTCGTGAACACAAGGCAGTCACAGTAGAGACGTCTAGATAATAGAGTCCATCATGCTCCCTAGCTATGCCAATCATCTTCCCCGATGAGAGATCCTGAAAAATACAGTAAGTGGGAAAAAAATAAACACTACAATTGGCATGTTTAGTTATCTTGCTAACAGAAAGAAGGTTACAAGCCAG
Source organism: Neltuma alba (assembly GCF_004799145.2). Taxonomy (NCBI): domain Eukaryota; kingdom Viridiplantae; phylum Streptophyta; class Magnoliopsida; order Fabales; family Fabaceae; genus Neltuma; species Neltuma alba. Next base: position 18,350 of record NW_021636681.1, read on the forward strand.
ATGAGGGACATGTAAGACAGAATTGAGATGTAGGGAATCTGAAATAGTAACCGAGCCTTTTCCAGCAATGGGAGAACCAGTACCGTTAGCAGTGGTGATATTATCATTACCAGCACAGGGAAAATAGGTAACAAACATGTGAGCATCCGAGGTCATATGGTCAGTAGCACCAGTGTCAACTATCCATTTGTTGGATGTGAAGGAGGTGTGAAAAGCGAAAGGAGGAGTACCTGTATGAGCTACGGAGGTCGACGCAGCAGGGGAAGGTTGCCGTGCTGGGAGACCTTTAAGAGCAATAAGTAGTTGATGCATTTGCTCATTCGACAAGGCTGGAAGAGAATCAGAAGATTGGGAGGTTTCTGGTGATACCTGATAGCCTCGAGGCTTACCCTTTCGAGGTTTCCAATCAGCTGGTTTGCCATGGATGTCCCAACAACGTTCACGAGTGTGACCCGTTTTTTTACAGTGATCACAAGTGATTTTACCCTTCGTGGAGGATGACGAGGGCGCCCCTTTACTGATAAGAGCAGAGGAGTCAGAGATAGATGTTGGGGTTAGCATAATATTACGACGTGATGCTTCACGGCGGACTTCAGAGAACGCCTCACGAGTGCTAGGTAGTGATGCACGGCTGAGAATACGACTGCGAAGGTCATCAAAGTCAGGATTCAAGCCGGCGAGAAACTGAAACACACGTTCTTTCTCAACAGTGTTTTTGTGTCATGCAGCGTCAGCGGATGACGTCCATTCTTCCTCGGTGATCATATCCAACTCTTGCCATAATCCGACAAGCTCCAACCAGTAATCGGTGACGCTGCGAGACCCTTGTTTGATGTTCCAAATTCTAGTCTTGAGATCATAGAGCTGCGCGAGGTCCTCACCATCAGAGTAGGATTCACGAACAGCATCCCATATCTCTTTGGCAGTCGGCAAGTACATAAAACTCCGTTTAAGTGTAGGTGACATTGCATTAATCAACCAGGAGCAAACGAGTGAGTTATCCGTGAGCCATCTCTGCATCTCCGAGGACTTGGGATCACTGGGTGCGGTCGACTCTCCTGTGATCAACCCGAGCCTTCCGCGACCTCCAATAGCCAACCGCATTGCTTGAGCCCACTCTCTATAATTACTGCCGGTAAGTTTTTCCGACACGAGGGTGATGGAGGAGGCATCGAAACTGACCGTAGACGCTGAGGAATTACCGGCCGAGACAGAGTTGTTCGTAGGCGATCCACCAGGGGGGTCCATCGTGGTCGGTCGTTGCCTGGAGTTCGACCCAGCTTGTACGTCCTCCGATGTAGAGGAGGAATGAGAGGAACCTGCCGGACTCGACGATGGATGGACGTCGGCCGGCTCTGATACCATGAAGACGTGGTATACAGAGTAATATTGATCTATTATTCAGAGTGCACTGTACATCGGATATATATAAGGAAAAGAGATAAACTGAGATAGAAGGAGATTACAGAGGATCACGCAATTAATCTAGGAGTAATTTAAATTTAAATCTGATCTCCTAATCTGCCTAGGATCGTGGGAGTAGATATTCACTAAATATTAAATATTAAATATTAACTACAATTCTCCCAATTCTAGAAGGCTAAAATATCATTAAAAAAAGGTTGGTTCAATTGGCAGAATTCAGCTGCAACAACCAAAGGTTCTTCACTTTGATTTCTGCCCTGCCTTGAGGTTTGAACGACTTATAAACCAACTAACTTTTTAAAACAAGAGATGAAGTTTAAATGATTAAAATACCAATTTTACGTAAAAATGACATTTCACAGTTCAGATGGCATATTTAACATTTCCTAATTGCTTTAAGTATTTGTATTTCAAAGTGGCAGATTATTTGTTGAATCTGCCTATTACTTCGACAAAGAACTTAATGCTGGTTAATTCATAGAGCTAATGGTATTCTTGTACTCTCCGATCTGAATTTGCAGTGAACATTCTAGTTCTGTCTCTTGCAAACTTGATTGGTGGACTTTTCATCCTCGTTCATAACGTGAGTTTCTTCCAACATTTATTTTGCTTTTCTAACAATGTAATACAAATAAATTGGACCTATATGGACATTTATTTGAATTGGCAATGTGTATCAAAATGTCAGGAGAGTCAGGTGTAACTTTAGAAATGAGAGAGGTATTGAGTGCCACTTGATCAGAACTCAGGAAGTTAGTATAATTATATAACGCCTCTAATCCTAAATATATGAACTAGAAAAATGATCAATAAAAATAAAATAAAATAATTGGTTAAGTTAGTTATTCATAAAACTATGTTGGCTTTCCTGAAGTATTCCTTTTAATCATTTGCATTGGAAACTACTCCCTTGATAGAAAACCTTCTTAATATAAGCAATTAACAGAGAAATTTGGAAGGCAAAATGAATTGAAATATTATATTTATAATCAAAACAAATCTATGTACTAGTTCTTACATTTAAGACTGAAGGCAGCGTATAATCTTTCTTAAATTTGAAACTAACTCTTGCACTGACAGATCTGGGACTTGAAATCTGAGCAACCAAGAACAAGCAATGAAACAAATGCACGTGTGGATCGATATTATCAGGTCTTGGGGAAGAGAGAACATTTCTATCTTCATGTGTTCATAGCCATATTATCATTCATCATATTTGGGTTGGTGCCACCTGTGGTATATGCCTTCACATTCACTGAGAGCAACAATAAGGATCTGAAGCTAGCAGCAGTTGCAGGAGCTTCTGCAATTTGCATCACTCTTCTTTCAATTGGTAAGGCATACATCCAGAGGCCAAATACATATCTCAAAACAGTGCTTCATTATCTCAGCACTGGGGCTTTGACTTCAGTAGTTTCTTACTTAGCTGGTGAACTAGTTAAGGAACTCATTGAAAAGCTTGGATGGTTTGACACCAAACGCTCGAGTTTTACCCTGCTTCTTCCTGAGATGAGTGTAGAGAAACCCAGATTTGGATCTTACTAACAAGGATCAAAACTAAGTGCTTTAAAGTTCATTTTAAGAGAATACCACGCCAATTCTTCTGGTTTTGAAGTCTCATTGCTCTGTGTTTTGTCTGTTCTGTCACAAAGTGTTCATTATGTGGGATTTGGTTAGGGATTTGAATAAAGCCTTGCAGGCTGAAATTTATCTTTATATAGTTTTGACCACGAGCCAGATTAATTCATGTCATTGTTACTATTGATTATTGAATATCGAATTACATTTAATCCTCTAGAATTTTGTTCCTTTTTTCCCCTTTATTATAGGTTCCTTTCTTGTCCTGCATCAAATTGGAATCTGAGTAATCAGGCCACATGGTCAATATTTGATTACTGTTTCCGTGCGCACTCAATTAATTGATAACTTGCCTTTGATTAGAAAAAGTGGATTAATTGCGATATGAATAAGTTGGCTCGAGTATTGCAAAATACAAAAAAGGGACATCATGATGATTTTAGACATAATAGATAGACATGCAAAAATACCAACTATACGATGAAAATCGGATATATATCTGCAAATTTAGAGGATAAATCAGTGCAAGGACACAGGAACCAACAAGAGGAAGCAGATTTGAAAATAAAAATGATATTATTCTGTCAAAAAAAAATACTCTCATGATTATTATTTCTAGTCATTGTTGAACATTTTCCTTTTTATTTGTTTTCATTCTACAATTTTCTATTACCGAGTTACCATAAGTTTTAGTGCAAAAAAGTCCTTATAAATTTTTTTAAAAAATAGTAATATATTCATTTCTCAATCATCCCATCCAAAGTGTTGCATGCATTTAGAACTTAGAAGTCCACTCGTTCTATACTATTGTGCATATTGGAAACAATATTAAAAGAATGAGAATCAAAATGAAAGGACACTACTTAAAATCTTGTTTGGTATGCTTTAAATAAAGTAAAAATATTTCTAGAAACACGATGGTGAAAGAAAATATATAATAACAATTTAATAAATTATCATTAATATTTTGTTGATGGAATGAATTATATAAATAAATAGGGGCAAATAAGTCTTTGTACTAAGTTTCCCTGTCATTAATAATGGAGGAGCCAAATTTCAAAGAAAGGGAATGGGAGATGAATATTAATTCCTTTGTAGCTTGTACCAAACTTTGCATTACCCTAATCTCATCATCTTTTCCCTTTCCATTCTCCCTAGCTCACTTGTACCTAACATAACGTTTACAGTTAGGCTCTTCGTCCATTTACACTCTCCTCATTTATGCTTTTAGCTTATTCAATGCCTTCCTTCACAATCTCCCCCCCCCCCTAATTTTGGCCTTTAAACAACAAATTTCTGAGTGGTTAGTATCCTTTATAAATCCACTTTGACGCATTACTTCTAGACTAAACTTTGCTTAAAAACAAAACATAACAGCAAAAGCTAATCTTTTGCTTTGGGATGTGAAGAGTGAAGAATGGAAGGCGCAATGAGTCAATGGAAGGAAGAGGAGGAAATTGAAGAAATAGGTTTGATTGAACGGCAAGCTACCGTGGTCATGAGTGTTAAAACACAAGGTACGTAAAAATCAACATATTTACCATTTTCTTTGACACAAGAAGCAAGTGAAAGTTCAAATACTTTAATATGATATAGATAACTCTCCTTGAACTTTGGACCATGCATAAATAGCCTCCATGAAATTTGAAACTTTACAATGAACCTCTCTAAACTCTTACCTTTATATAGATAACTCTCATACGGCTAATTTTGTATATCACTTATTCGTACACAGTTTAAAGTTTAGGGGAATTATCTATATATCAATCAAATTTTAAGAAGTTATACACACATAACATTAAAGCTTAAGGAGGTATATAATTGATAGTTGAAAGTTATCCGTATGTACCTAAAAGCTCATGGAAGTTTATTCGTATGTACCTTTAATTATGGTACGTAATGGTTGTGATTGTTAATAACTCGCAAGTCTAAATTTGGCTCCTTGAGCTTTAAGTTTTTGTAACTTCAGGCTCTCTGTTTCCTCTGCTTGTTTTTAATCATGAACCGCATCAAATTTAGTATCTTTCTTTTTTCAAACAGGCAAAAAAAAATTGTCAGTTTATATGCAACATTTGATTTATGATCCTTATTATGGTAGTGAAGTTCTGTGAGCTTGAGTTTCAGCTACTGAGCAAACACTGAAAGATAGACTGATTGAAGAACAAGAGTTCTCTCGAACGGAACTAAATTCTGGTGTCAGTAAGAAGAACACAACTTTACGTCCTTCAGATTCTGAAATTCTTGTGGATTCTACGTCTCTTAACTATGTGACAAATGAAAGTGAGAAAGTTGGCATAATAGTAGCAGAGAATGTTCAGCCAGAGAAGGAACTATGTTTGGAAAGTCTATATCAGAAGCCAACCACACAGGGATTCTATTGTCCCAATTTTAAAGCTTGTATCCAGAAGGTCTTACTTTTGGATCCACCCGTGGAAGAAACGAGTCTCCCTGCACAACCTCCTTCATCGCCTGATACATTCAGATGCTCATCCTGCTTCAGTTTCCTCATCCCAATAGGTAAAATCTTATTTGACTTGAACAAAATTCAGATGACTGCCTCTGTGTGTGTGTGTGTGTGTCTACATAGATAAAACTTTAGTCAAGTTACAAGTTACTTATATACTACCTCCGGTCCTTAATATAAAAACTAGTTGATTAATTTGAGTAGATTAAGAAAATTAGTTACATTAATTATTTGTAATAAACATGTGTTGTCTTTCTAAAAATGTCTTTACTAATCAAGTGTATTGGCTTAAACTACCATTATTATAAGGACTACCTTAAAAAAAATGGATAAATATGAGAGACAAAGTGGATTGAGGTCTTATATTTAGGACCAAAATAGAAATCAAACGAACTCTTATATTAAGCACCAGAGGTAATATATTAGGTCAAGTTTTTCAGTTGCACATGTTATTTTGCCATTGTTACTTGTTAAGATGCGTATATGCAGCTGAAAATTCACCTATGAAAGTGATATAATGAATATAAGCAAATTGACTTAAGTTTAATCGCATATATACACATATATAGCACTGGTTCCTTTTTAACATGATATAAAAGTACTATTCCTTTAGAGCTTGTTTGAACTGGCTTATAAATAGTTTTTTAATTATGATTTATGGAATACAAGGTAAACATGTAAGAGAAGTTTTGTCCTGGCTTACATGAACGTGTTTATTCATCATGAATCTAAACAAGACCCTGGGCTGTCAAGGAACCATTGATTTGCAACTAGATTTGAATATAGTCAGATGCTCATCAGTTATCAACATGCTGATATTCAATATGACTTGGGTTAAAAATTCCTCTGCGTTTATCGACAGGTAGCTGGCTCTTCGCTGGGCGGGCACATGGCAATGAAGTGTCAACCAGTCAAGGTGAAGTATTTCCTTAATGCATCTAACTTGGCAATTCACATGCATATTTGATGATTTCTTCAATGATCTTACCCTCTGAAAAGTGTTAATAACAAGTTGTCTACAATTCTAATTTATCATTTGAATTGAGATTAAGAGATGGTCTCCTCTCTGTATGATGCTTTTGTAACAGTATCTACCACTTAATACATCTTCCTGATGCTAGAATGATACATTATTGTCTACTTTTGCTATTGAAAATCAATGCATATAGGAGTTCAACAGTCACCAGATCACTCTCAGGAAGAACTGAGTGATGAAAGAACTAAAGCTGCACGAGAAATTACAGCTCAGGGTCCTGATCAAGTTAAAACTGGAGCTGATTCAGGAAAACAAATCCTGCAACCTCATCGCGTGATGAATGACGAAGCAAATGAAGCATCCAATGAAGAAGAAGATCATAAAACCAGAGGTCCGCATTTATTTTTGAAGAATAAGTCCTGGTCGTTTAATGTTCATGAACTATGTTACCAAAGAATTTAATTTTTGTTCAGTGTCATATGTAGGAACGATAGAGCCTAGGAAATCATTCTCTATTCACGGAGAACTAGTAGTCTTTCTCGTTTTCTACAGTACTGTTCTCATTTCTAGTCATTACTTTTTTCACATGGTCTGCATATCTAGGAAGTAATCTCGATTGATATATCAAATTGCCAGATTCTTCAAATATCTGCGGTGAAATCCCACCAGATGAACATGACCAGGATGCATCAAGGAGCAGACAACCGCTGCAGCTCGAAGAGGTTAAAGTTGATGACAGAATCTCAGGTTTGGCATCTATCAATTGTTTTGACATTTTTCACCAATCAATCCTGCAATCGTATCTGATTATGACTACTTCACAACTTAAAAATTATGCTCTCTTAATATATTGCAATGAAATGATGTAGTGTGTTCCTGGAACAGCAGTTCCTCGGAGCACAACATTACCTACGACGACACGAACAGATGTAGGTCAGGAATCAGGAAATAGCACGACATGGGAAATTCGGAAAAGCATTGTGTATGGTGGTCTGAATGAATCTATAGCAAGCCTTAGCATTGTGACATCTTCAGCAAGTTCGGATGCTACCACATGTAAGACTTAGTCTTACCTCAAACTTCATTTCTTTTCTCTCCCTTTGCTTCCAAAATGATTATTCAAGAGTGCTACCGAATCAGGAAGTAGAGAAACATGGGAAATTTTGAAAAGCATTGTGTATGGTGGTCTGCTTGAATCTATAGCAAGCCTTGGCATTGTGACATCTTCAGCAAGTTCAGATGCTACCACACGTAAGAATTAATCACTCCTAAACTCCATTTCTTTGCTCTCCTTTTGCTTCTAAAATCAGTATTCAACAAGACTACTGAATCACTGTTCTGTTTAAAATACTCAGTAGGGAGAATGACATTTGAGTCTCTTGTGGCGGAATGATTAACTTTTGGGTCCGCACTTGGGAAGGGAAAAAGTTGTTCATACAGTATATCATAGCTTTCAATCTCAAAAAGATCATGGTTTCAAGGAAGCAAAGTGTCAACAATTTCCTTACAAATGCAAATGTCATTCTCCCAATTCAATATCCCTAGAAGGCTAAAATATCATTAAACAAAGGTTGGCTCAATTGGTGGAATTCAGCTGCAACCACCAAAGGGTCTTCACTTTGATTTCTACCCTGCCTTGAGGTTTGAACGACTTATAAACCAACCAACTTTTTAAAACAAGAGATAAATTTTATATGATTAAAATACAAATTTGACCTACAAATGACATTTCACAATTCAGATGGCGTAATTAACATTTCCTAATTGCTTTACGTATTTGTATTTCAAAGTGGAAGGTTATTAGTTGAATTTGCCTATTACTTCGACAAAAAAACTTAATGCTGGTTAATTCATGGGCCTAATGGTATTCTTGTACTCACCGATTTGAATTTGCAGTGAACATTCTAGTTCTGTCTCTTGCAAACCTGATTGGTGGACTGTTCATCCTTGTTCATAATGTGAGTTTCTTCCAACATTTATTCAGTTTCTTTAGCAACATAATACATTTAGATTGGACCTATATGGCTATTTATTCGAATTGGAAATATATATCAAACTCTCAAGAGACCCAGGTGTAACTCTAGAAATGAGAGAGGTATTGAGTGCTTAACTAGAACTCAGGAAATTAACATAATTATATACTCGACTCGGTCGTAGATATAGAATCAGGTAACTAATATGTAGAGATCAAGAAAAAAATTAGTTAAGTTAATTATTTTAAAAAAAAAATCTACTGGTTGTCCTAAAGTATCCCTTTTAATCATTTGTATTGGGAACTACGCTGTTGATAATAAATCCCTTTAGTATGTACAATTAATAAGAAGAGTTTAGGGGAAAAGATTATGAATTTCAGATAAAAATAGATTGAGATCATATATTTATGATCAAAATAAACTCATCTACTAGCTTTTACATTTAGGACTAGAGGGAGGATATAATATATGTTTGTTAAAGTTGAAACTTACTCTTGCATTGACAGATCTGGGACCTGAAATCTGAGCAACCAAGAACAAACAATGAAACAAATGCACGTGTGGATCGATATTATCAGGTCTTGGGGAAGAGAGAACATTTCTATCTTCATGTGTTCATAGCCATAATATCATTCATCATATTTGGGTTGGTGCCACCTGTGGCATATGCCTTCACATTCACTGAGAGCAATAATAACGATCTGAAGCTAGCAGCAGTTGCAGGGGCTTCTGCAATTTGCATCATTCTTCTTTCAATTGCAAAAGCATACATCCAGAGGCCAAATACATATCTCACATATCTCAAAACAGTGCTTCATTATCTCAGCACTGGGGCTATGACTTCAGCAGTTTCTTACTTAGCTGGTGAACTAGTTAAGGAACTCATAGAAAAGCTTGGATGGTTTGACACCAAAAGCTCAAGTTTTACCCTGCTTCTTCCTGAGATGAGTGTAGAGAAACCCAGATTTGGATCCTACTGATAAGGATCAAAACTAAGTGCTCAAAATGCATTTTAGAGAGTACTATGCCAATTCTTCTGGATTTTAAGTATCATTGCTTCATGGTCTGAGAGGAGATGTTTATTGTTTTGTCTGTTCTGTCACAAAGTGTTCATTATGTGGGATTTGAATAAAGCCCTACGGGCTAAAATTTGTCTTTATATAGCTTTGACGAGGAGCCAGATTAGTTGATGTCATTGTTACTATTGATTATTGAATATTGAATTACATTTAATCCTTCAGAATTTTTTTCGATTTTTTCTTTATTATAGGTTCCTTTCTTGTCCTGCATCAAATTAGAATCTGAGTCCAAAATCAGGCTACAAGGTTAATACTATCTCCGGTCCTTAATATAAGATCTTATTTGATTTTTATTTTGGTCCTAAATATGAGATTCCAATTCATTTTGTCTCTCATATTTATACATTTTTTCCAAGATAATCTTTCTAACAATAATAGTTCTAGCCAGTACATTTGATTAGTAAGGATATTTTAGGAATGATAACCACTATTTATTACAAATAATTAACTTAACTTCTTTCTTTTATTTTCTCAAATTAGTCAACTAGCTCTTATAAATAAAATCGGAGGTACTATTAGATTACTTCTCCCATGCAAATGCAATTAATTGATAACTTGCCTTTGTTAGAGAAAGTGGATTAACTGAGATATGAATAAGTTGGTTCGAATAAGGTGGTATTTTTTCTTGTGTTAAGCATGGGTATCCTATAATTAGAGATAATCCTATTGGAGGCACTGTGAGATACGAAAAGCTGAGAAAGATGCCCATATTTAGTGCCTGACAATAGAAAGATGCCTATGCATACAAAACAAAAACAAGAATACCAGTTATATATACAATGAAAATGGGGTAGATATCTGAAAAATTAGAGGATAAATCAGTGCAAGAACACATGAACCAACAAGAGGAAGTAGATTTGAAAATGAAAATGACATTATTCTGTAAAAAAACAAGAAAAAAAAATAGAGTCCCATGATTATTATCTCTAGTCATCATTACTTAACATTTTCCTTTCTATTTATTTTTATTCTACAATTTTCTATTGCTGAGTTACTATAAGCTTTAGTCCAAAAAGGTTCCTATAAATTTTGAAAAAAAAATAGTAATATATTCATTTCTCAATCATCCCATCCAAAGAGTTGTATGCATTTAGAAGTCGACTCGTTCTATACTATTGTGCATATTGGAAAGAATATTAAAAGAATAGGAATGAGAATAAAAATGAAACGACATTATTAAAATCTTGTTTGGTATGTTCTAAATGAAGTAAAAATATTTCTAGAAATATGATGGTGAAAGAAAATATATAATAACAATTTAATAAATTATCATTAATATTTTGTTGATGGAATGAATTATATACATAAATAGGGGCAAATAAGTCTTTTTACTAAGTTCCCTGTCATTAATAATGGAATGAATTGAGCCAAATTTCAAAGAAAAGGAATGGGAGATGAATATTAATTCCTTTGTAGCTTGTACCAAACTTTGTATTACCCTAATCTCATCACCTTTTCCCTTTCCATTCTCCCTAGCTCACTTATACCTAACATAACGTTTACAGTTAGGCTCTTCGTCCATTTTACACACTCCTCATTTATGCTTTTAGCTTATTCAATGCCTTCCTTCACAATCTTCCCTCCCCCCCTAATTTTACAACAAATTTCTGAGTGGTTAGTATCCTTTATAAATCCACTTTGACGCATTACTTCTATACTAAACTTTGCCTAAAAACAAAACATAAAAGCAAAAACTAATCTTTTGGTTTGGGATGTGAAGAGTGAAGAATGGAAGGCGTAATGAGTCAATGGAAGGAAGAGGAGGAAGTTGAAGAAATAGGTTTGATTGAACGGCAAGCTACCATGCTCATGAGTGTTAAAACACAAGGTACGTAAAAATCAACATATTTACCATTTTCTTTGACACAAGAAGCAAGTGAAAGTTCAAATACTTTAATATGATATAGATAACTCTCCTTGAACTTTGGACCATGCATAAATAGCCTCCATGAAATTTGAAACTTTACAATGAACCTCTCTAAACTCTTACCTTTATATAGATAACTCTCATACGGTTAATTTCGTATATCACTTATTCGTACACAGTTTAAAGTTTAGGGGAATTATCTATATATCAATCAAATTTTAAGAAGTTATACACACATAACATTAAAGCTTAAGGAGGTATATAATTGATAGTTGAAAGTTATCCGTATGTACCTAAAAGCTCATGGAAGTTTATTCGTATGGACCTTTAATTATAGTACGTAATGGCTGGGATTGTTAATAACTCGCAAGTCTAAATTTGCCTTCTTGAGCTTTAAGTTTTGTAACTTCAGGCTCTCTGTTTCCTCTGCTTTTTTTTTTTTTTTTAAATCATGAACGGCAGCAAATTTAGTATCTTTCTTGTTCACACAAGCAAAAAATTTATCAGTTTATATGCAACATTTGATTTATGATCCTCATTATGGTAGTGAAGTTCTGTGGTCTTGAGTTTCAGCTACTGAGCAAACACTGAAAGATAGAGTGACTGAAGAACAAGAGTTCTCTCGAACGGAAGTAAATTCGGGGGTCAGTGAGAAGAACACAACTTTAAGTCCTTCAGATTCTGAAATTCTTGTAGATTCTACGTCTCTTAACTATGTGACAAATGAAAGTGAGAGAGTGGGCATAATAGTGACAGAGAATGTTCAGCCAGAGAAGGAGCTGTGTTTGGAAAGTCTATATCAGAAGCCAACCACACAGGGATTCTATTGTCCCAATTGTAAAGCTTGTATCCAGAAGGTCTTACTTTTGGATCCAGCCGTGGAAGAAACGAGTCTTCCTGCACAATCTCCTCCATCACCTGATACATTCAGATGCTCATCCTGCTTCAGTTTCCTCATCCCAATAGGTAAAATCTCATTTGACTTGAACAAAACTCAGATGACCGCATGTATATATGTATATGCATATGTATCTACATGGATAAAACTTTAGTCAAGTTACTTATATACTCCTCCGGTCCTAATTATAAGACCCAATTGACTTATTTGAGGAGATTAAGGAAGTAAGTTAAGTTGGTTATTTATAATAAATAAGTGTTGTCATTCCTAAAATATCCTTGCTAATTAAGTATATTGGCTAAAACTATCATTATTAGAAGGATTATCTTGGAAAAAAATACATAAATATAAGAGATAAAATGAATTGGGGTCTTATAATTAGGACCAAATAAAAATTCAAATTGGGTCTTATAATAAGGACCGGAGGAGTACTACCCCTAGTCTCTAATATAAGAGCTAGTTGATTAATTTGAGTAGATTAAGAAAATTAATTACATTAGTTATTTGTCATAAATATGTGTTGTTTTTCCTAAAATATTTTTACTAATCAAATGTATTGGTTAGAACTACTATTATTATAAGGACTATCTTGAAAAAAAAAAGATAAATATGAGAAACAAAATGGATTGAGATCTTATATTTAGGACCAAAATAAAAGTAAAATGAGCTCTTATATTAAAGACCCGAGGTAGTATATTAGGTTAAGTTTTTCAATTACACATGTTATTTTGCTATTGTTAGTTGTTAAGATGCGTATATGCACTTGAAAATCCACCTATGAATTTGACATAATAAATATAAGTAACTTAAGTTTAATCCTATATATATATATATATAGAGAGAGAGAGAGAGAGAGCACTCGTTCATTTTTAACAAGATACAAAAGTACTATCCCTTTAAGGCTTGCTCGAACTGGCTTATAAGCAGCTTTTTAATCATGATTTTCGAAATATGAGGTAAACATGTGAGAGAAGTTTTGTCTGGCTTATATGAACGTGTTTATTCATCGTAAATCTAAAGAAGACCTTTGGCTGTCAAGGAACTATTGATTTGCAACTAGATTTGAATATTGTCAGATGCTCATCACTTATCAATATTCTCATATTCAATATGACTTGGGTTAAAAATTTCTCTGCGTTTATCAACAGGTAGTTGGCTCTTCCCTGAGCGGGCACATGGCAATGAAGTGTCAACTAGTCAAGGTGAAGTATTTCCTTAATGCATCTAACTTATTGGGCAATTCACATGCATGTTTGGTGATTTCTTGAATGATCTTACTCTCTGAAAAGTGTTAATAACAAGATTTTTACAATTCTAATTTATCGTTTGAATTGAGAATAGGAGATGGTCTCCTTTCTGTATGATGCTTTTGTAACAGTATCTACTGCTTAATACATCTCCCTGATACTAGAATGATACATTATTGTCTACTTTTGCTGTTGAAAATCAATTTTTGCAGGAGGTCAACAGTCACCAGATCACTCTCAGGAAGAACTGAGTGATGAAAGAACTAAAGCTGGACGAGAAATTACAACTCAGGGTCCTGATCAAGTTAAAACTGGAGCTAATTCAGGAAAACAAATCCTGCAACCTCATCGCGTGATGAATGATGGAGCAAATGAAGCATCCAATGAAGAAGAAGATCATAAAACCAGAGGTCCGCATTTATTTTTGAAGAATAAGTCCTGGTCGTTTAATGTTCATGAACTATGTTACCAAAGAATTTAATTTTTGTTCAGTGTCATATGTAGGAACGATAGAGCCTAGGAAATCATTCTCTATTCACGGAGAACTAGTAGTCTTTCTTGTTTTCTACAGTACTGTTCTCATTTCTAGTCATTACTTTTTTCACATGGTCTGCATATCTAGGAAGTAATCTCGATTGTAATATCAAATGCCAGATTCTTCAAATATCTGCGGTGAAATCCCACCAGATGAACATGACCAGGATGCATCAAGGAGCAGACAACCGCTGCAGCTCGAAGAGGTTAAAGTTGATGACAGAATCTCAGGTTTGGCATCGATCAATTGTTTTGACATTTTTCACCAATCAATCCTGCAATCGTATCTGATTATGACTACTTCACAACTTAAAAATTATGCTCTCTTAATATATTGCAATGAAATGATGTAGTGTGTTCCTGGAACAGCAGTTCCTCGGAGCACAACATTACCTACGACGACACGAACAGATGTAGTTCAGGAATCAGGAAATAGCACGACATGGGAAATTCGGAAAAGCATTGTGTATGGTGGTCTGAATGAATCTATAGCAAGCCTTAGCATTGTGACATCTTCAGCAAGTTCGGATGCTACCACATGTAAGACTTAGTCTTACCTCAAACTTCATTTCTTTTCTCTCCCTTTGCTTCCAAAATGATTATTCAAGAGTGCTACCGAATCAATGTTCTGTTTGTAATAACTAATGTGGATTGAACACTAAAGATGATAGTTTAATTTACATAATTACTCAATATTAGTAATAATAATAATAATAATAATGCATAACATCATTAAATTAACTATATCACGTTATAGTTAAATTGATTGCTACTTTAGCCTCATAATTTATGGAAAGAGAAAGATCTCTACTGACCTCTCTCTCTAATTTCTCTCTATTTAATGTTTCTATCACTAAATTAGATTTCAATGGCTAAGATTTATTTTAAAAGAATATTATTAAAATATTAAATAATAAAAAGTATATAAATAAATATATACTGATAAAAATTTGATATAAATAGTTTAAAATGGTAAATTTTTATTATATGTAATATTATAATAATATTTTTACTCAATTTTAAATCTCAACCATTAAAAGATTAAGATATAAGTTTAACCTACAAATAACCATTTCACAATACATCTGGCACAGTTAACAATACCTGAAGAGCTTTACATGTACACATAACAAAGTAGCAGGCATTGGAGTTGAATATGCCTTTTACATCGACAAAGAACTTCTATTGCTGGCTAACTCATTGACCTAATGGTATTCTTGTATTCACCAATTTGAATTTGCAGTGAACGTTCTAGTTCTGTCTCTTGCAAACCTGATCGGTGGCCTTTTCATCCTTGTTCATAATGTGAGTTACTTCCAACGCATGCATTTTTCTGTTTGTTTAACAACATGATACATTTATTTTGGAGCTATACGTCTGTATATTTCAGTCATTTCTGGAGCTACTTCTCTCTCTCTCTCTCTCTCTCTCACACACACACACATCAAATGTCAAGAAAGCCGGGTATAATAATTGGAAAGAAGAGGGGCTATCAAGTGTTTCTTTTTTTGCTTAAAAAAAAAAAAGTTTATGTGAGTTGGTCTCGGAAGCTTATCAAAACTAAAACATACCTCCATGTTTAAAAAGTACTTACAAATCGTTTCACCGACACAATACTTACACTTGCAACGGATTTAAATTCATAATTTTATGGGTCAAGAGTCAACTACTTACCAACGGAATCAACCTTAGCCGGCAGCATCAAGTGTTAGTTAATCAAAATACATACACCATTCATCATATTCAATGTCTGTATATACATACACACACATGTATGTATACATGTTTCTTGAATTCGAAACTTGAACACATATGTTGACAGATATGGGACCTGAAATCTGAGGAACCAAAAACCAGCAATCAAACAAATGCACACGCCGATCGATATTATGAGCAGGTCTTGGGGAAGAGAGAGAATTTGTTTCTTCATGTGTGCATAGCCGTACTATCATTCATCATATTTGGGTTGGTGCCACCACTGGTATATACCTTTACATTCTGTGAGAGCAACAATGAGAATTTGAAGCTGGCAGCAGTTGCAGGAGCTTCTGCAATTTGCATCACTCTCCTTTCACTCGCAAAAGCTCACATCCAGAGGCCAAATACATATCTCACATATTTCAAAACAGTGCTTTACTATCTTGGCACTGGGGCTATGGCTTCAATAGTTTCTAACTTAGCTGGTGAATTATTCAAGAACTTGTTGAAAAGCTTGGATGGTAATTAAGGAGCTTGTTGAAAAGCTTTGATGGTTTGACCCACCTCGAGTTTTACCCTCCTGCTTCCTGAGATGACTATAGGGGGAACCAGATTTGGATCCTACAAATAAGTATTAAAACTAAAGGTTCAAGTGCATTTTAGAGGGTGCCACGCCAATTGTTGAATTATGTATCAAAAAGAATTTGGTTCTATTTTTTCAAGTAGTCATATTTCTTATGATGAAATATTGTGAAGTGGTGTGGGAAGAAATGCTTTTTCTTTACCCCTTTTATCGCCAACATGAGAAGAGATGTTGATTCTTTTTTCCCATGCGGTCACAACGCTATCATTATGTGGGAATTAGGACCAGTAATTTGTGGACCATAGCAATAAATTAGGGTTTAATTAGGTATCTGATTAAAGCCTCATAGTTCTTTTTCTTTTTCTTTTTTTTGGTGACAATTAGTACTTGTCTTCAAATATACATTCAGTCACTGTACTATTGATTATTGAATTAACATGGTTGGCCTTCGTTTTTTTGAGTGAAACATGGTTAACCTTTAACTGCTGCCTGCTGATTTTTTATTATTGAATTATCTTCCTAAAAATAAGCATTGGTCTCTTTATTTAGATGATCTTGGAAACATCTAAGCTGTCCCCCTTAATTTTGCTCATTCATTCAAGGGGTGTCGTAATATGAGTTCTCTGGCCTCAGTACGGATATCCTGCCTGTGAGGCAACAACATGAAAAAGATGTATAAATAATGTCAAGAATTAGATAATGATGCAGGGTAAACACACACGAACCAACAAAGGCAAAGGAGATTTGAAAAATTAAAATTGACATTAAGCTTTCTTCCTGTTAAATTTACTATGTGATTTTCACTTTAATAATTATCAAGTTAGAATAAAATTGTCATGACAAATATACTGGTGAGAATTCTCAGTCAGATAATTGTGATCAACCAGGTTCTAAATTTGCTGCACCAGGTTCATGAGATCATTGCTTCAGCTGCCATTGACATCAATTCCTCTTTGCTTCAAATAGCTCTTGGCCTCAACAATGTCCTGAAAACATCTCAAGTAAGCAAGCATTTCTGTGATAATGTTGAACTTAAGACCTTGGAATATCCAGTGCAGAATGAAAAGGCATACCTGCTGCAACAGCAGGGCCTCTTGAGGACAGGTAGGAAATTGCATGAGACCTACTCCAACCATTAATAAGCCATAGCATCCTAAAGACACAACACAATAGATAGGTAGCTGGACAGAAGGTATAAACAAGGCATTATGAGTAGTAGACAGAATATATTCTACTAAAAGGTAAAGAAAACACATGAAAACATGAGCACTCACCAACCAAGTATGGCTGCTTGGAATGGTAGAAGTTTGTAAAAGGCCAACCCATACAGTGGTAATGGCCATTAATAATGTTATAATCTTCACAATATGCTTCATTTTTTCAATCTGCAACCAGTCTTGAAACCTGAATATTTCAACAGAAAAGAAGAGGAAAGAGAAAAACCTCATAATTATTAAATCCTTTTCTATGGTTTTCTCTATATCTGAAACAGCATTTACTTTCAAATGCTTCAAGTTGAGACATAAAATGTGGGTTTCAATGAAGAATGCCAATCATAACACGATGCAATCAGACATCAAACCTATGCACAACGCCCATGACAATAACACTAGACAATAACCTGCATGTTGAAGGCGTTCAAAAAAAGAGCTAGAACACCATGAATACGACAAAAATAGTTAAAAGGAAAACTTGCGAAGTACTGCACAACAACTAAGAACGCTGCTAATACTGATAGAACAGCAGAGCACTCTTTATTTTCAAAACCTGCAGCCATAGGTCAGGTTAAATATCATACTAAAATATAACCGGTCACACACCAAAACTGCCATCAGATGGGATCTCAATGAAACTTTTTTCACTGTTTATAATGACTATGATAGTCAAATATAACTCAAAGCCCTTGCGCAATCTCCCGGCATCATTTGGCAGTTTCAAGCAGATATACCACTCCTTAACAGAATCCATACCGCTTGATTAATGTGAACATAAACATTAAACATTTAAATTCATTTAGAATAAGCATAGCCGTAAACCAGATAACATGCATATTGAAGGTTTTCAAACACCAAGATGAAAATATCTAACAATCCTTTTTTTTTTTTGGCCAAACATCTAACAATCCCATGAAAAGTGATAGGAAAGGGAAATTTTGTGAAGCTCTCCACCACATCTAAGAACTCTTTTGCAGAAAGCAGACTACAATAATCACAAGCCATAAATAACGTAGCTTATTCCTCAGGTTGGTCCATGCCATACCCAGGTATTGACTAGTTATTTTCAAAATCTGCAGCAAAGACTAAGGTTAGATGTCATTATTAAATGTAGGTTACAATGAATGAACATTTTGTCCGTATAGTTCCCCAAAATTTTAACTTGGTCCCAACACTTAATTTTCTGGTCACTTGGACCCTATACTCCCTAACATCAGTACTATGAAATGCCGTAAAATTTGGGATTTGGATAGAATTAAAAGGGGCATAACGGTTTCTCCACTTTCTTTTCTGATGCGGCAATGTATTGGTGACTTGGAGAGCCGCATGGATTAGGTGAATTGCCACATAAAGTTGACCGCATTTTTATAGACGCTGACAGCAGAGGGTGTTTTACAAATATTTTGTACCTATAGGGCGCAAGATACAAAGAATAAAGAGCGGAGGACCAAATCACAAATTTAGTGAAACCGTAGGGATCAGGAGTTCATTCTAACCTCAAATATATGTCAAAGCATTTGCAACTGCCATCAGATGGGGTCTCAGTGAAAGTTTTTTCATTGTTCACGATGATTACGAAAGTTAAAATATAACTCAAAGCCCTTGCGCAATCTCCCAGCATCATGTGGCAGTTTAATGCAGAAATAGTAACACTCACGGACAAAATATATACCGCTCAATTAATGTAATCATAAACATGCAAAACTTTCTTTTGTTATTCATTGATTCCATTCATTTCTCAGATCAGGAGAGTTTAAAATCTTGATACTTTCTTTCAAATCCCTCTTTTGATTCCTCTTCATTATCCTAATAAGAAAAGGTTTCGTCTTAATAAGCCTATTTAAACTCTAAAGCGCCTTAAAAGACCCAGCCTTCTTTTCCTCAAACAGCAATACGAATACGATCCCGCGCACGCGCGCACATACACTTTACAGTACTAATCCCTCCCCTTCTGCTTTGTTATGCATTTCCCTGTTGATCATCTTCCCACTTTACGCATACCAAATGCACAAACAGAACAACCACAAACAATAACCAGAGCAACACAATATCATGCCATATTTCGATATATGGGAACATGTATAATCTTGCCCCTTACAGAATCGAAGATGAAAACCAACCAAAAAAAAACCTTTTCAGGGGAAGACACTTTCCCGTCGACGGAGGGATGCTTGTGATTTGTGATGAAGATGGATAATCTCTACAAAGGTGTCTGCTACAGTGTGGCGGCGTTCCCTGACTTGGCTAGGTCTTCCCGACACACAAGTTTCTGCCGCCTGATGTATTAGGACGTTGGAGCGCGAAAAAGCATGAAATGCGTTTGAAGAGGGGAAAATATAATGGGGACTCGATTTTGGAAAAGTTAGAGATAAATCCCTTATTAAAAATTTAATTAGTAAATAGGATTTAGGATGATTGATTGCACAAGAAAAGATTAATTGCACACAAAAGATGATAAATTGCACAAAGAAAAGATAGTTTGCGCAGAATATTATTTGAATATAAGGAATTAGTTCGCACATAAGAGAAGATGACTTGCACATAAGAGAAGTTCATTTGCACAAAGAAAAATTGAGTTGCGCATCGTACAAAAAAAGATCATTGCACACAAATAAAGATACATTGTACACAAGGAAAGATAAGTTGCACAAAAAGAAGTTAAGTTGCACAAAATCTTTATATCCCATTTGCCAATTAAATTTTCAATGGAGAATTTATCCCTAATTTTCCCCTTGTTTTTTATGTTTTATAATCATTTTACTGACAACCTTATAATCACTTAAAAAAAAATCTTTTATGCTCCTGGAGATAAAATTTTGGTTACATAATTTTCTATATACTACCTCTAGTCTTATTTATAAGATATAAATAGGGTATAAGACCGGAGGTAGTAGCTTTCAGTGAGTTACCTGTGCTTAGATTATTGTTAATATTTCAGGAGAAAAACTTGCGGTTGTATTCGAACCCTGGGAGAGACAATATGTCTCAAACGGCAAACGCCATGTGTAGGTCGAGGATTCAATATATTTTCAATTTGAATTATTTCAGTTCTTATAAAATTTAGATAATAGACTCCAATAAGTCCAACTTAATAAGCTTGATATATTGATCATGCATGCTTACTTATGGTAAAGTAAGTATTTTTAAACCCCTTCAAACGTTGGCCAAAGAAAAATAAAAATAACACTCTTCAAACGACCTTTTTTTTTTTTTGGGTTTCTTGGGCTTACTTTTTAACAAACAAATGCAATTTATTAATGGCAACAAGCGGCGAACATCACAAGCCGGCACCATAGCATTTTTGAAGAGGACTTCATCAATTATGGAAATGGAGGAACCATAGCATTTTTGAAGAGGACTTCATCAAACCTCCTGACCCAGTTTCAGTCATCTATCAGACATGGAAGAATTATGTTCAGATTCAAGATATTGACATGCCTACACACTTGCCTATTAATAAGAATACTGTATGGTCTCCACCTCCGATGGGATGGGTCAAGGTAAACGTAGATGGAGCGATGAGTGCTTCAAGCAACAAGGCAGGATGTGGTTGTGTTGTTCGGGATTATGATGGACAATGGATTGCTGGATTTACTTATTTTCTGGGCTATTGCAGTGCCTTTGAAGCTGAGGAATGGAGCATTCTTAAAGGTCTCCAATTAGCTTGGGACCTTGGTTTCAGAAAGGTAATCTTAGAGTCAGATGCAAAAAATCTTGTGAATATGCTGGAGAATAGAAACAGATGCGTGGGACACAAGTTTGGTCTTCGTCCAGATTCAAAGATTAACGGAATATTCATGGGACTTGAAAATACAAGCTATTTCAAGAGAACAAAACAAATTGGCTGATGCTTTGGCCAAAGAAGGATTGTCTAGAACTTCCTCATTGGATGCTTGTCCGCCATAGCTGAGGATGCTGGTTTGCAGAGAGTCTTTGGGATCTGATTTCCCCATGATTTAGTCTTTTCTTATTGGGCTCTAGCCCTCTCTTGTAGCAAAAAAAAAAAAAAAAAAACCACAAGCCAGCAAAACAACACTGTCAAATACATCAGAGTACATTGACAATGCTCATTCGATCAACCATATTTAATTGCTCCTTGTTCAGTATTAATCAAATTAAATTAGGTTAATATAATTTTTTCTTTTAGAATTTGTTTTTATTTGGTTTTGGTCCCTCAATTTTCTTTCATTTAAAGCACAAATCCCTATAATCTAATAAAAATTTGGACTATTTTGAAGGAAAACACCAATGATTTAGTACTTGGGGGACCAAAATTAAAATAAAAACAAACTTAAGAAACCAAAAGTTATATTAACCCATTTAAATTCAATCTGAATCATTTAAAATCAGCTGGATAGTCCAGATTGTGATTGAGCATGAAATGTGCTCCCAGTCAATTGTGTATTGTGATTGAAAGAAAAAACTAGCTACTTGTCAGTGACATTTCTATGCATTTATATCTTTCAGTTTTAAATATCCATCCCTAGTAAACATGACAGATATGAGAAATTTGTCCAAATTCCATTATTAAAAAAAACTAATTTTGTAAAAGTATTTGAAATTTGTTTAAAACCAACACGCAAGCTATTTTTAGAGGATGCCAAATTTTTTAAAGTTATATGTAATTTATTTTTAATTTATAAAACGAAAGACATTTATATACAATTATAAAATAGGTGCATCCTCTGAAAATGAGTTATGCGTCACTAAAAAGCCTAGATGTTTATACATCTTCACACAATTAATTTTCTAATAATTAAACTATTTTGAAGGAACAAAACCTATCATTTAAACTTGAGAGACCAAAACAGGATGATGCCAAAACTAGCACTCCATTGGACCGGACCCATCCCATTTTTTGCATAAGCTGCAATGAAATCTGCAGCATAATTTCCCTGTCCTGCAACCAGGGAAAGCTCTACATGAGGCCTTGTACCTAGCAACTTCAGAACTTCAGTGAATTTATTCACACATTGCCACTCAGTCTTAGCTATTAAATGACTGGTAGCAGCTACATATAGCTCCTGGCAATCAGTCTCAAGATAAATTTTAGGATAATGAAATGATCGCTCAAGAGAATAGCTTCTTTCAGAGCAAGGCATTCTGACTAAAAGGGAGAGGATGCCTTTGCTATCTTGCACACATTACCAAGAAGCAGGCCTTTATGAAATCCCTGCACACAATCCCAATTCCAGCACATTTAGGACTCTTATTGAAAGCCCCATCAACATCGATCTTACTCGAACCAGCTGCAAGGGATTTCCAAGATAGTTCATAGTTCCCTTATGATATGACTGCTATTTCTTCTCTGATTCTGAACAATATCAACATTTCTGACTGCCCAAACCTCATTTGGCGATAGGGATGCCGAGGAAACCAATTCCATGGATCAATTTGAGTTCCCTGGAAGACAAACTCACATCTTGCCTTCCAATCCCCCAACTTAATGCAGCAATGAGGGAACGCCCTTTATCATCAATTTCTTTATTGCACGGAAACATTTGTTTCTTGGTCTTAATGGTTCATAGCTACTATATCACGATCCCACTCATGCTTTTAACGTCTAAATTGAGATAATATATTTAATGGTTTTCTATGTTTAGAAACATTTTCGCCTTCTTACTTCCTTCTATACTTAGCATAAGATCTCTTTATCTAGTTTACAGAAATTAACTTAGTAGTTTTTTTTAAAGTGTCAACAATATATAATAGTTTTTTTTCCTAAAATGTCCCAATCTTTTATTGAACTGTTGACTTTCTCATATTTAACTTCAAAAAATTATACACTAAGTAGGGATACTTTAAGAAAAATTTAAAAAAAATGTAATAGACAAAACAAAAGTGTATAGAATATTAAACCAAACCGTTGGCGGGGAAGGAAAAAAACCAAAGCCTTCAACAAAATCCCATTTTTCAAGCTTGAAATTATCTACTTATCAATGCTATATAATGTCTTATTATCATCCAGATCCAGTGGTTTGCATTAAAAAATCAATGATAATTACATTTCTGGTTTTGTATTTAAATATTTTTAAAATAAAAAAAAATCCCTCTTGAATGCCTACACGAGCAGATAAACGGAAATCTGGAAATCAATTTCCAGGTTGCAACACATTCAAAATCTCCGTTGAAGCCATTGCCAAGCAGCTTGAGAAGCAGGCTGGAAATCCCTTGTTTCCTAATCCAAGGACTTTCACACCTTCACCAAAATTTGCAGTTCTCATGACTCTTCTTTTCTCAGATTTCGGATTCTAGCTTGCTGCGCAAGGAACTTCTCTTGCTGAGCCCGTTTTTCAGCAAGGGCTTCCTCATCAAGTACTCGGATTGGGAACCACTCTGGCAACCTTAACCAGCTGCCACTGCCGATCTTCTGTGAGTTCTCATCATCCTGATACACAGACTGATTGTAGTCCCTCAACACAGATTTTAATTTAAGAAAAGCAAAATCTGCTGTGGTGCCCGCGATGGCCAAAATAGCTGAGTATTTAGCTGCACCAAGTTGACCTCCTACAATAACGAGAGAGAGAAAAAACATTTGTTCAATCCCACGTCATGCTTAAAAGGTCAGGTTTAGACCCATAGTATTCAATCACACAACATGCTGCTCAGGTTTAGTCCTAAATTATTGTATATTTATTACACTTATCCATGCCTTGTTATTATGGGTATGCCATGAGCACTATATCTAAACCAAAAATTTTCAAAGTCGTTCATATCTCTTAGCGTAGGAACTCCTACAAACTGCTAAATTTCTCAAACTCCAAATATCTCTCAACAAAAAATTTCCACCAAACCCAGGCACTTCAAAAAACTTAAAATGTTGTCTACAACAATGAGCAACATTATTCTTGAAAAGTCCAGGGGGAGAAAAAGTTACAGCTGAGATGATTTTGAATTTTATTTGCATGACCATTTCCAACAATGAAGCATCCTATCAAACAAGATACTAATGCCAAACTATATGGAAATTTTGGAATATTCAGGAAAAAGAAAAATACACAAAGAAATGTGGGGGAGGAAAAACACAACTTTTAAAACGGAATCACAACAAAGTTCAACATGAAAGGTTAAAAAGGAAACCATCAATCTCATTGTACAAGACTTTGTCTCAGTCTAAATGGCATCATGAGTTATTATACGGTCCAAAATACATATAAGGCTGCGTTGCAGCAAATAGCTCAACGATGAAATTATGTGAAAAGGAAGAAGCAAGAGTTGATTTCTCATCAATATACAAGAGAGCAAAAGTAGCAGAATAGAACCTTGCAGACGACCTAGAAGAGCACCCGTTCCAAATCCAGCTATTGCAGAGTTCAATAGGTCATCAGGTCCAGTTTTTCTAGTTGCAATCACAAATTCACGTGCCCCTGATCAATTAGATAATTCATTCCAGTTCAATTCAGAGCATCAAATTAATTTAAGCATTGTTGTCGAGGCATGGCCTTTTTCCATCATAAACCATTTCAGTCATTTGATCCAAAGATAAAACAGTTGCCAGGATGCTACTTTTCTTGACACTCCTATTCAACATGTACTCTGCCTATAATGAATTCACAACCCATGGAAATGACAATTGAAATCTAGGATGAAATGTTTTTCCTTCTGAAATCCACCAATTGGGGAACCCCTGGTGTTTGATAATATTACACTGATATCATATGATATGATACCGACTTGATCTTCACTTAACACATTTCCCTGCCATGGAGCTTAACAATTCCCATTGAAAAAAACCAATAGGAAGCGATCTGGAAACAGGGAAGGGGAGGGGGAGGGGGAGTGGGTTTGCTAAGGGAGACAATTGCTGACAGGAATGCATACACAACCTGTTCTTGGTTCTTTGCTTGCTTATCTAATATGCAGAGGCACCTAAAAAAAAATATTCCCTATAATCAGTAAAGCGTGCTTCATTTGTTTAACAAGATGTTATATTCCTTCTCAATATTTGAACTATCTATTCATCAAAGTGTTCGCACAAGGCCAATTAAGAATTATACAGGTGGTGTTACAAGGGACAATGGATTTAAAGACTACAAGAATACAAGGGTCACCCTCTATGCTGGAATGCCTTCAACACA
>NW_021636682.1:0-68889 GCF_004799145.2 Neltuma alba
TCTGTAAAAAAACAAGAAAAAAAAATAGAGTCCCATGATTATTATCTCTAGTCATCATTACTTAACATTTTCCTTTCTATTTATTTTTATTCTACAATTTTCTATTGCTGAGTTACTATAAGCTTTAGTCCAAAAAGGTTCCTATAAATTTTGAAAAAAATAGTAATATATTCATTTCTCAATCATCCCATCCAAAGAGTTGTATGCATTTAGAAGTCGACTCGTTCTATACTATTGTGCATATTGAAAGAAATATTAAAAGAATAGGAATGAGAATAAAAATGAAACGACATTATTAAAATCTTGTTTGGTATGTTCTAAATGAAGTAAAAATATTTCTAGAAATATGATGGTGAAAGAAAATATATAATAACAATTTAATAAATTATCATTAATATTTTTTTGATGGAATGAATTATATACTTAAATAGGGGCAAATAAGTCTTTTTACTAAGTTCCCTGTCATTAATAATGGAATGAATTGAGCCAAATTTCAAAGAAAAGGAATGGGAGATGAATATTAATTCCTTTGTAGCTTGTACCAACTTTGTATTACCCTAATCTCATCACCTTTTCCTTTCCATTCTCCCTAGCTCACTTATACCTAACATAACGTTTACAGTTAGGCTCTTCGTCCATTTTACACACTCCTCATTTATGCTTTTAGCTTATTCAATGCCTTCCTTCACAATCTTCCCTCCCCCCCTAATTTTACAACAAATTTTCTGAGTGGTTAGTATCCTTTATAAATCCACTTTGACGCATTACTTCTATACTAAACTTTGCCTAAAAACAAAACATAAAAGCAAAAACTAATCTTTTGCTTTGGGATGTGAAGAGTGAAGAATGGAAGGCGTAATGAGTCAATGGAAGGAAGAGGAGGAAGTTGAAGAAATAGGTTTGATTGAACGGCAAGCTACCATGCTCATGAGTGTTTAAAACACAAGGTACGTAAAATCATCAACATTTTACCATTTTCTTTGACACAAGAAGCAAGTGAAAGTTCAAATACTTTAATATGATATAGATAACTCTCCTTGAACTTTGGACCATGCATAAATAGCCTCCATGAAATTTGAAACTTTACAATGAACCTCTCTAAACTCTTACCTTTATATAGATAACTCTCATACGGTTAATTTCGTATATCACTTATTCGTACACAGTTTAAAGTTTAGGGGAATTATCTATATATCAATCAAATTTTAAGAAGTTATACACACATAACATTAAAGCTTAAGGAGGTATATAATTGATAGTTGAAAGTTATCCGTATGTACCTAAAAGCTCATGGAAGTTTATTCGTATGGACCTTTAATTATAGTACGTAATGGCTGGGATTGTTAATAACTCGCAAGTCTAAATTTGCCTTCTTGAGCTTTAAGTCTTTGTAACTTCAGGCTCTCTGTTTCCTCTGCTTTTTTTTTTTTTTTTAAATCATGAACGGCAGCAAATTTAGTATCTTTCTTGTTCACACAAGCAAAAAATTTATCAGTTTATATGCAACATTTGATTTATGATCCTCATTATGGTAGTGAAGTTCTGTGGTCTTGAGTTTCAGCTACTGAGCAAACACTGAAAGATAGAGTGACTGAAGAACAAGAGTTCTCTCGAACGGAAGTAAATTCGGGGGTCAGTGAGAAGAACACAACTTTAAGTCCTTCAGATTCTGAAATTCTTGTAGATTCTACGTCTCTTAACTATGTGACAAATGAAAGTGAGAGAGTGGGCATAATAGTGACAGAGAATGTTCAGCCAGAGAAGGAGCTGTGTTTGGAAAGTCTATATCAGAAGCCAACCACACAGGGATTCTATTGTCCCAATTGTAAAGCTTGTATCCAGAAGGTCTTACTTTTGGATCCAGCCGTGGAAGAAACGAGTCTTCCTGCACAATCTCCTCCATCACCTGATACATTCAGATGCTCATCCTGCTTCAGTTTCCTCATCCCAATAGGTAAAATCTCATTTGACTTGAACAAAACTCAGATGACCGCATGTATATATGTATATGCATATGTATCTACATGGATAAAACTTTAGTCAAGTTACTTATATACTCCTCCGGTCCTAATTATAAGACCCAATTGACTTATTTGAGGAGATTAAGGAAGTAAGTTAAGTTGGTTATTTATAATAAATAAGTGTTGTCATTCCTAAAATATCCTTGCTAATTAAGTATATTGGCTAAAACTATCATTATTAGAAGGATTATCTTGGAAAAAAATACATAAATATAAGAGATAAAATGAATTGGGGTCTTATAATTAGGACCAAATAAAAATTCAAATTGGGTCTTATAATAAGGACCGGAGGAG
The DNA here is from genome assembly GCF_004799145.2 of Neltuma alba. Taxonomy (NCBI): domain Eukaryota; kingdom Viridiplantae; phylum Streptophyta; class Magnoliopsida; order Fabales; family Fabaceae; genus Neltuma; species Neltuma alba. The sequence continues at coordinate 2,316 of NW_021636682.1, forward strand.
TACTACCCCTAGTCTCTAATATAAGAGCTAGTTGATTAATTTGAGTAGATTAAGAAAATTAATTACATTAGTTATTTGTCATAAATATGTGTTGTTTTTCCTAAAATATTTTTACTAATCAAATGTATTGGTTAGAACTACTATTATTATAAGGACTATCTTGAAAAAAAAAAGATAAATATGAGAAACAAAATGGATTGAGATCTTATATTTAGGACCAAAATAAAAGTAAAATGAGCTCTTATATTAAAGACCCGAGGTAGTATATTAGGTTAAGTTTTTCAATTACACATGTTATTTTGCTATTGTTAGTTGTTAAGATGCGTATATGCACTTGAAAATCCACCTATGAATTTGACATAATAAATATAAGTAACTTAAGTTTAATCCTATATATATATATATATAGAGAGAGAGAGAGAGAGAGCACTCGTTCATTTTTAACAAGATACAAAAGTACTATCCCTTTAAGGCTTGCTCGAACTGGCTTATAAGCAGCTTTTTAATCATGATTTTCGAAATATGAGGTAAACATGTGAGAGAAGTTTTGTCTTGGCTTATATGAACGTGTTTATTCATCGTAAATCTAAAGAAGACCTTTGGCTGTCAAGGAACTATTGATTTGCAACTAGATTTGAATATTGTCAGATGCTCATCACTTATCAATATTCTCATATTCAATATGACTTGGGTTAAAAATTTCTCTGCGTTTATCAACAGGTAGTTGGCTCTTCCCTGAGCGGGCACATGGCAATGAAGTGTCAACTAGTCAAGGTGAAGTATTTCCTTAATGCATCTAACTTATTGGGCAATTCACATGCATGTTTGGTGATTTCTTGAATGATCTTACTCTCTGAAAAGTGTTAATAACAAGATTTTTACAATTCTAATTTATCGTTTGAATTGAGAATAGGAGATGGTCTCCTTTCTGTATGATGCTTTTTGTAACAGTATCTACTGCTTAATACATCTCCCTGATACTAGAATGATACATTATTGTCTACTTTTGCTGTTGAAAATCAATTTTTGCAGGAGGTCAACAGTCACCAGATCACTCTCAGGAAGAACTGAGTGATGAAAGAACTAAAGCTGGACGAGAAATTACAACTCAGGGTCCTGATCAAGTTAAAACTGGAGCTAATTCAGGAAAACAAATCCTGCAACCTCATCGCGTGATGAATGATGGAGCAAATGAAGCATCCAATGAAGAAGAAGATCATAAAACCAGAGGTCCGCATTTATTTTTGAAGAATAAGTCCTGGTCGTTTAATGTTCATGAACTATGTTACCAAAGAATTTAATTTTTGTTCAGTGTCATATGTAGGAACGATAGAGCCTAGGAAATCATTCTCTATTCACGGAGAACTAGTAGTCTTTCTTGTTTTCTACAGTACTGTTCTCATTTCTAGTCATTACTTTTTTCACATGGTCTGCATATCTAGGAAGTAATCTCGATTGTAATATCAAATGCCAGATTCTTCAAATATCTGCGGTGAAATCCCACCAGATGAACATGACCAGGATGCATCAAGGAGCAGACAACCGCTGCAGCTCGAAGAGGTTAAAGTTGATGACAGAATCTCAGGTTTGGCATCGATCAATTGTTTTGACATTTTTCACCAATCAATCCTGCAATCGTATCTGATTATGACTACTTCACAACTTAAAAATTATGCTCTCTTAATATATTGCAATGAAATGATGTAGTGTGTTCCTGGAACAGCAGTTCCTCGGAGCACAACATTACCTACGACGACACGAACAGATGTAGTTCAGGAATCAGGAAATAGCACGACATGGGAAATTCGGAAAAGCATTGTGTATGGTGGTCTGAATGAATCTATAGCAAGCCTTAGCATTGTGACATCTTCAGCAAGTTCGGATGCTACCACATGTAAGACTTAGTCTTACCTCAAACTTCATTTCTTTTCTCTCCCTTTGCTTCCAAAATGATTATTCAAGAGTGCTACCGAATCAATGTTCTGTTTGTAATAACTAATGTGGATTGAACACTAAAGATGATAGTTTAATTTACATAATTACTCAATATTAGTAATAATAATAATAATAATAATGCATAACATCATTAAATTAACTATATCACGTTATAGTTAAATTGATTGCTACTTTAGCCTCATAATTTTATGGAAAGAGAAAGATCTCTACTGACCTCTCTCTCTAATTTCTCTCTATTTAATGTTTCTATCACTAAATTAGATTTCAATGGCTAAGATTTATTTTAAAAGAATATTATTAAAATATTAAATAATAAAAAGTATATAAATAAATATATACTGATAAAAATTTGATATAAATAGTTTAAAATGGTAAATTTTTATTATATGTAATATTATAATAATATTTTTACTCAATTTTAAATCTCAACCATTAAAAGATTAAGATATAAGTTTAACCTACAAATAACCATTTCACAATACATCTGGCACAGTTAACAATACCTGAAGAGCTTTACATGTACACATAACAAAGTAGCAGGCATTGGAGTTGAATATGCCTTTTACATCGACAAAGAACTTCTATTGCTGGCTAACTCATTGACCTAATGGTATTCTTGTATTCACCAATTTGAATTTGCAGTGAACGTTCTAGTTCTGTCTCTTGCAAACCTGATCGGTGGCCTTTTCATCCTTGTTCATAATGTGAGTTACTTCCAACGCATGCATTTTTCTGTTTGTTTAACAACATGATACATTTATTTTGGAGCTATACGTCTGTATATTTCAGTCATTTCTGGAGCTACTTCTCTCTCTCTCTCTCTCTCTCTCACACACACACATCAAATGTCAAGAAAGCCGGGTATAATAATTGGAAAGAAGAGGGGCTATCAAGTGTTTCTTTTTTGCTTAAAAAAAAAAAAGTTTATGTGAGTTGGTCTCGGAAGCTTATCAAAACTAAAACATACCTCCATGTTTAAAAAGTACTTACAAATCGTTTCACCGACACAATACTTACACTTGCAACGGATTTAAATTCATAATTTTATGGGTCAAGAGTCAACTACTTACCAACGGAATCAACCTTAGCCGGCAGCATCAAGTGTTAGTTAATCAAAATACATACACCATTCATCATATTCAATGTCTGTATATACATACACACACATGTATGTATACATGTTTCTTGAATTCGAAACTTGAACACATATGTTGACAGATATGGGACCTGAAATCTGAGGAACCAAAAACCAGCAATCAAACAAATGCACACGCCGATCGATATTATGAGCAGGTCTTGGGGAAGAGAGAGAATTTGTTTCTTCATGTGTGCATAGCCGTACTATCATTCATCATATTTGGGTTGGTGCCACCACTGGTATATACCTTTACATTCTGTGAGAGCAACAATGAGAATTTGAAGCTGGCAGCAGTTGCAGGAGCTTCTGCAATTTGCATCACTCTCCTTTCACTCGCAAAAGCTCACATCCAGAGGCCAAATACATATCTCACATATTTCAAAACAGTGCTTTACTATCTTGGCACTGGGGCTATGGCTTCAATAGTTTCTAACTTAGCTGGTGAATTATTCAAGAACTTGTTGAAAAGCTTGGATGGTAATTAAGGAGCTTGTTGAAAAGCTTTGATGGTTTGACCCACCTCGAGTTTTTACCCTCCTGCTTCCTGAGATGACTATAGGGGGAACCAGATTTGGATCCTACAAATAAGTATTAAAACTAAAGGTTCAAGTGCATTTTAGAGGGTGCCACGCCAATTGTTGAATTATGTATCAAAAAGAATTTGGTTCTATTTTTTCAAGTAGTCATATTTCTTATGATGAAATATTGTGAAGTGGTGTGGGAAGAAATGCTTTTTCTTTACCCCTTTTATCGCCAACATGAGAAGAGATGTTGATTCTTTTTTCCCATGCGGTCACAACGCTATCATTATGTGGGAATTAGGACCAGTAATTTGTGGACCATAGCAATAAATTAGGGTTTAATTAGGTATCTGATTAAAGCCTCATAGTTGTCTTTTTCTTTTTCTTTTTTTTGGTGACAATTAGTACTTGTCTTCAAATATACATTCAGTCACTGTACTATTGATTATTGAATTAACATGGTTGGCCTTCGTTTTTTTGAGTGAAACATGGTTAACCTTTAACTGCTGCCTGCTGATTTTTTATTATTGAATTATCTTCCTAAAAATAAGCATTGGTCTCTTTATTTAGATGATCTTGGAAACATCTAAGCTGTCCCCCTTAATTTTGCTCATTCATTCAAGGGGTGTCGTAATATGAGTTCTCTGGCCTCAGTACGGATATCCTGCCTGTGAGGCAACAACATGAAAAAGATGTATAAATAATGTCAAGAATTAGATAATGATGCAGGGTAAACACACACGAACCAACAAAGGCAAAGGAGATTTGAAAAATTAAAATTGACATTAAGCTTTCTTCCTGTTAAATTTACTATGTGATTTTCACTTTAATAATTATCAAGTTAGAATAAAATTGTCATGACAAATATACTGGTGAGAATTCTCAGTCAGATAATTGTGATCAACCAGGTTCTAAATTTGCTGCACCAGGTTCATGAGATCATTGCTTCAGCTGCCATTGACATCAATTCCTCTTTGCTTCAAATAGCTCTTGGCCTCAACAATGTCCTGAAAACATCTCAAGTAAGCAAGCATTTCTGTGATAATGTTGAACTTAAGACCTTGGAATATCCAGTGCAGAATGAAAAGGCATACCTGCTGCAACAGCAGGGCCTCTTGAGGACAGGTAGGAAATTGCATGAGACCTACTCCAACCATTAATAAGCCATAGCATCCTAAAGACACAACACAATAGATAGGTAGCTGGACAGAAGGTATAAACAAGGCATTATGAGTAGTAGACAGAATATATTCTACTAAAAGGTAAAGAAAACACATGAAAACATGAGCACTCACCAACCAAGTATGGCTGCTTGGAATGGTAGAAGTTTGTAAAAGGCCAACCCATACAGTGGTAATGGCCATTAATAATGTTATAATCTTCACAATATGCTTCATTTTTTCAATCTGCAACCAGTCTTGAAACCTGAATATTTCAACAGAAAAGAAGAGGAAAGAGAAAAACCTCATAATTATTAAATCCTTTTCTATGGTTTTCTCTATATCTGAAACAGCATTTACTTTCAAATGCTTCAAGTTGAGACATAAAATGTGGGTTTCAATGAAGAATGCCAATCATAACACGATGCAATCAGACATCAAACCTATGCACAACGCCCATGACAATAACACTAGACAATAACCTGCATGTTGAAGGCGTTCAAAAAAAGAGCTAGAACACCATGAATACGACAAAAATAGTTAAAAGGAAAACTTGCGAAGTACTGCACAACAACTAAGAACGCTGCTAATACTGATAGAACAGCAGAGCACTCTTTATTTTCAAAACCTGCAGCCATAGGTCAGGTTAAATATCATACTAAAATATAACCGGTCACACACCAAAACTGCCATCAGATGGGATCTCAATGAAACTTTTTTCACTGTTATAATGACTATGATAGTCAAATATAACTCAAAGCCCTTGCGCAATCTCCCGGCATCATTTGGCAGTTTCAAGCAGATATACCACTCCTTAACAGAATCCATACCGCTTGATTAATGTGAACATAAACATTAAACATTTAAATTCATTTAGAATAAGCATAGCCGTAAACCAGATAACATGCATATTGAAGGTTTTCAAACACCAAGATGAAAATATCTAACAATCCTTTTTTTTTTTTGGCCAAACATCTAACAATCCCATGAAAAGTGATAGGAAAGGGAAATTTTGTGAAGCTCTCCACCACATCTAAGAACTCTTTTGCAGAAAGCAGACTACAATAATCACAAGCCATAAATAACGTAGCTTATTCCTCAGGTTGGTCCATGCCATACCCAGGTATTGACTAGTTATTTTCAAAATCTGCAGCAAAGACTAAGGTTAGATGTCATTATTAAATGTAGGTTACAATGAATGAACATTTTGTCCGTATAGTTCCCCAAAATTTTAACTTGGTCCCAACACTTAATTTTCTGGTCACTTGGACCCTATACTCCCTAACATCAGTACTATGAAATGCCGTAAAATTTGGGATTTGGATAGAATTAAAAGGGGCATAACGGTTTCTCCACTTTCTTTTCTGATGCGGCAATGTATTGGTGACTTGGAGAGCCGCATGGATTAGGTGAATTGCCACATAAAGTTGACCGCATTTTTATAGACGCTGACAGCAGAGGGTGTTTTACAAATATTTTGTACCTATAGGGCGCAAGATACAAAGAATAAAGAGCGGAGGACCAAATCACAAATTTAGTGAAACCGTAGGGATCAGGAGTTCATTCTAACCTCAAATATATGTCAAAGCATTTGCAACTGCCATCAGATGGGGTCTCAGTGAAAGTTTTTTCATTGTTCACGATGATTACGAAAGTTAAAATATAACTCAAAGCCCTTGCGCAATCTCCCAGCATCATGTGGCAGTTTAATGCAGAAATAGTAACACTCACGGACAAAATATATACCGCTCAATTAATGTAATCATAAACATGCAAAACTTTCTTTTGTTATTCATTGATTCCATTCATTTCTCAGATCAGGAGAGTTTAAAATCTTGATACTTTCTTTCAAATCCCTCTTTTGATTCCTCTTCATTATCCTAATAAGAAAAGGTTTCGTCTTAATAAGCCTATTTAAACTCTAAAGCGCCTTAAAAGACCCAGCCTTCTTTTCCTCAAACAGCAATACGAATACGATCCCGCGCACGCGCGCACATACACTTTACAGTACTAATCCCTCCCCTTCTGCTTTGTTATGCATTTCCCTGTTGATCATCTTCCCACTTTACGCATACCAAATGCACAAACAGAACAACCACAAACAATAACCAGAGCAACACAATATCATGCCATATTTCGATATATGGGAACATGTATAATCTTGCCCCTTACAGAATCGAAGATGAAAACCAACCAAAAAAAAACCTTTTCAGGGGAAGACACTTTCCCGTCGACGGAGGGATGCTTGTGATTTGTGATGAAGATGGATAATCTCTACAAAGGTGTCTGCTACAGTGTGGCGGCGTTCCCTGACTTGGCTAGGTCTTCCCGACACACAAGTTTCTGCCGCCTGATGTATTAGGACGTTGGAGCGCGAAAAAGCATGAAATGCGTTTGAAGAGGGGAAAATATAATGGGGACTCGATTTTGGAAAAGTTAGAGATAAATCCCTTATTAAAAATTTAATTAGTAAATAGGATTTAGGATGATTGATTGCACAAGAAAAGATTAATTGCACACAAAAGATGATAAATTGCACAAAGAAAAGATAGTTTGCGCAGAATATTATTTGAATATAAGGAATTAGTTCGCACATAAGAGAAGATGACTTGCACATAAGAGAAGTTCATTTGCACAAAGAAAAATTGAGTTGCGCATCGTACAAAAAAAGATCATTGCACACAAATAAAGATACATTGTACACAAGGAAAGATAAGTTGCACAAAAAGAAGTTAAGTTGCACAAAATCTTTATATCCCATTTGCCAATTAAATTTTCAATGGAGAATTTATCCCTAATTTTCCCCTTGTTTTTTATGTTTTATAATCATTTTACTGACAACCTTATAATCACTTAAAAAAAAATCTTTTATGCTCCTGGAGATAAAATTTGGTTACATAATTTTCTATATACTACCTCTAGTCTTATTTATAAGATATAAATAGGGTATAAGACCGGAGGTAGTAGCTTTCAGTGAGTTACCTGTGCTTAGATTATTGTTAATATTTCAGGAGAAAAACTTGCGGTTGTATTCGAACCCTGGGAGAGACAATATGTCTCAAACGGCAAACGCCATGTGTAGGTCGAGGATTCAATATATTTTCAATTTGAATTATTTCAGTTCTTATAAAATTTAGATAATAGACTCCAATAAGTCCAACTTAATAAGCTTGATATATTGATCATGCATGCTTACTTATGGTAAAGTAAGTATTTTAAACCCCTTCAAACGTTGGCCAAAGAAAAATAAAAATAACACTCTTCAAACGACCTTTTTTTTTTTTGGGTTTCTTGGGCTTACTTTTTAACAAACAAATGCAATTTATTAATGGCAACAAGCGGCGAACATCACAAGCCGGCACCATAGCATTTTTGAAGAGGACTTCATCAATTATGGAAATGGAGGAACCATAGCATTTTTGAAGAGGACTTCATCAAACCTCCTGACCCAGTTTCAGTCATCTATCAGACATGGAAGAATTATGTTCAGATTCAAGATATTGACATGCCTACACACTTGCCTATTAATAAGAATACTGTATGGTCTCCACCTCCGATGGGATGGGTCAAGGTAAACGTAGATGGAGCGATGAGTGCTTCAAGCAACAAGGCAGGATGTGGTTGTGTTGTTCGGGATTATGATGGACAATGGATTGCTGGATTTACTTATTTTCTGGGCTATTGCAGTGCCTTTGAAGCTGAGGAATGGAGCATTCTTAAAGGTCTCCAATTAGCTTGGGACCTTGGTTTCAGAAAGGTAATCTTAGAGTCAGATGCAAAAAATCTTGTGAATATGCTGGAGAATAGAAACAGATGCGTGGGAACAAGTTTGGTCTTCGTCCAGATTCAAAGATTAACGGAATATTCATGGGACTTGAAAATACAAGCTATTTCAAGAGAACAAAACAAATTGGCTGATGCTTTGGCCAAAGAAGGATTGTCTAGAACTTCCTCATTGGATGCTTGTCCGCCATAGCTGAGGATGCTGGTTTGCAGAGAGTCTTTGGGATCTGATTTCCCCATGATTTAGTCTTTTTTTATTTGGGCTCTAGCCCTCTCTTGTAGCAAAAAAAAAAAAAAAAAAAACCACAAGCCAGCAAAACAACACTGTCAAATACATCAGAGTACATTGACAATGCTCATTCGATCAACCATATTTAATTGCTCCTTGTTCAGTATTAATCAAATTAAATTAGGTTAATATAATTTTTTATCTTTTAGATTTGTTTTTATTTTGGTTTTGGTCCCTCAATTTTCTTTTCATTTAAAGCACAAATCCCTATAATCTATAAAAATTTGGACTATTTTGAAGGAAAAACACCATGATTTAGTACTTGGGGGACCAAAATTAAAATAAAAACAAACTTAAGAAACCAAAAGTTATATTAACCCATTTAAATTCAATCTGAATCATTTAAAATCAGCTGGATAGTCCAGATTGTGATTGAGCATGAAATGTGCTCCCAGTCAATTGTGTATTGTGATTGAAAGAAAAAACTAGCTACTTGTCAGTGACATTTCTATGCATTTATATCTTTCAGTTTTAAATATCCATCCCTAGTAAACATGACAGATATGAGAAATTTGTCCAAATTCCATTATTAAAAAAACTAATTTTGTAAAAGTATTTGAAATTTGTTTTAAAACCAACACGCAAGCTATTTTTAGAGGATGCCAAATTTTTTAAAGTTATATGTAATTTATTTTTAATTTATAAAATGAAAGACATTTATATACAATTATAAAATAGGTGCATCCTCTGAAAATGAGTTATGCGTCACTAAAAAGCCTAGATGTTTATACATCTTCACACAATTAATTTTTCTAATAATTAAACTATTTTGAAGGAACAAAACCTATCATTTAAAACTTGAGAGACCAAAACAGGATGATGCCAAAACTAGCACTCCATTGGACCGGACCCATCCCATTTTTTGCATAAGCTGCAATGAAATCTGCAGCATAATTTCCCTGTCCTGCAACCAGGGAAAGCTCTACATGAGGCCTTGTACCTAGCAACTTCAGAACTTCAGTGAATTTATTCACACATTGCCACTCAGTCTTAGCTATTAAATGACTGGTAGCAGCTACATATAGCTCCTGGCAATCAGTCTCAAGATAAATTTTAGGATAATGAAAATGATCGCTCAAGAGAATAGCTTCTTTCAGAGCAAGGCATTCTGACTAAAAGGGAGAGGATGCCTTTGCTATCTTGCACACATTACCAAGAAGCAGGCCTTTAAAATCCCTGCACACAATCCCAATTCCAGCACATTTAGGACTCTTATTGAAAGCCTCATCAACATCGATCTTACTCGAACCAGCTGCAAGGGATTTCCAAGATAGTTCATAGTTCCCTTATGATATGACTGCTATTTCTTCTCTGATTCTGAACAATATCAACATTTCTGACTGCCCAAACCTCATTTGGCGATAGGGATGCCGAGGAAACCAATTCCATGGGATCAATTTGAGTTCCCTGGAAGACAAACTCACATCTTGCCTTCCCAATCCCCCAACTTAATGCAGCAATGAGGGAACGCCCTTTATCATCAATTTCTTTATTGCACGGAAACATTTGTTTCTTGGTCTTAATGGTTCATAGCTACTATATCACGGATCCCACTCATGCTTTTAACGTCTAAATTGAGATAATATATTTAATGGTTTTCTATGTTTAGAAACATTTTCGCCTTCTTACTTCCTTCTATACTTAGCATAAGATCTCTTTATCTAGTTTACAGAAATTAACTTAGTAGTTTTTTTAAAGTGTCAACAATATATAATAGTTTTTTTTCCTAAAATGTCCCAATCTTTTATTGAACTGTTGACTTTCTCATATTTAACTTCAAAAAATTATACACTAAGAGGGATACTTTAAGAAAAATTTAAAAAAATGTAATAGACAAAACAAAAGTGTATAGAATATTAAACCAAACCGTTGGCGGGGAAGGAAAAAAACCAAAGCCTTCAACAAAATCCCATTTTTCAAGCTTGAAATTATCTACTTATCAATGCTATATAATGTCTTATTAATCATCCAGATCCAGTGGTTTGCATTAAAAAATCAATGATAATTACATTTCTGGTTTTGTATTTAAATATTTTTAAAATAAAAAAAAATCCCTCTTGAATGCCTACACGAGCAGATAAACGGAAATCTGGAAATCAATTTCCAGGTTGCAACACATTCAAAATCTCCGTTGAAGCCATTGCCAAGCAGCTTGAGAAGCAGGCTGGAAATCCCTTGTTTCCTAATCCAAGGACTTTCACACCTTCACCAAAATTTGCAGTTCTCATGACTCTTCTTTTCTCAGATTTCGGATTCTAGCTTGCTGCGCAAGGAACTTCTCTTGCTGAGCCCGTTTTTCAGCAAGGGCTTCCTCATCAAGTACTTGGATTGGGAACCACTCTGGCAACCTTAACCAGCTGCCACTGCCGATCTTCTGTGAGTTCTCATCATCCTGATACACAGACTGATTGTAGTCCCTCAACACAGATTTTAATTTAAGAAAAGCAAAATCTGCTGTGGTGCCCGCGATGGCCAAAATAGCTGAGTATTTAGCTGCACCAAGTTGACCTCCTACAATAACGAGAGAGAGAAAAAACATTTGTTCAATCCCACGTCATGCTTAAAAGGTCAGGTTTAGACCCATAGTATTCAATCACACAACATGCTGCTCAGGTTTAGTCCTAAATTATTGTATATTTATTACACTTATCCATGCCTTGTTATTATGGGTATGCCATTAGCAACTATATCTAAACCAAAAAATTTTCAAAGTCGTTCATATCTCTTAGCGTAGGAACTCCTACAAACTGCTAAATTTTCTCAAACTCCAAATATCTCTCAACAAAGAAATTTCCACCAAACCCAGGCACTTCAAAAAACTGAAAATGTTGTCTACAACAATGAGCAACATTATTCTTGAAAAGTCCAGGGGGAGAAAAAGTTGCAGCTGAGATGATTTTGAATTTTATTTGCATGACCATTTCCAACAATGAAGCATCCTATCAAACAAGATACTAATGCCAAACTATATGGAAATTTTGGAATATTCAGGAAAAAGAAAAATACACAAAGAAATGTGGGGGAGGAAAAAACACAACTTTTAAAACGGAATCACAACAAAGTTCAACATGAAAGGTTAAAAAGGAAACCATCAATCTCATTGTACAAGACTTTGTCTCAGTCTAAATGGCATCATGAGTTATTATACGGTCCAAAATACATATAAGGCTGCGTTGCAGCAAATAGCTCAACGATGAAATTATGTGAAAAGGAAGAAGCAAGAGTTGATTTCTCATCAATATACAAGAGAGTAAAAGTAGCAGAATAGAACCTTGCAGACGACCTAGAAGAGCACCCGTTCCAAATCCAGCTATTGCAGAGTTCAACAGGTCATCAGGTCCAGTTTTTCTAGTTGCAATCACAAATTCACGTGCCCCTGATCAATTAGATAATTCATTCCAGTTCAATTCAGAGCATCAAATTAATTTAAGCATTGTTGTCGAGGCATGGCCTTTTTCCATCATAAACCCATTTCAGTCATTTGATCCAAAGATAAAACAGTTGCCAGGATGCTACTTTTCTTGACACTCCTATTCAACATGTACTCTGCCTATAATGAATTCACAACCATGGAAATGACAATTGAAATCTAGGATGAAATGTTTTTCCTTCTGAAATCCAACAATTGGGGAACCCCTGGTGTTTGATAATATTACACTGATATCATATGATATATGATACCGACTTGATCTTCACTTAACACATTTCCCTGCCATGGAGCTTAACAATTCCCATTGAAAAAACCAATAGGAAGCGATCTGGAAACAGGGAAGGGGAGGGGGAGGAGGAGTGGGTTTGCTAAGGGAGACAATTGCTGACAGGAATGCATAACAAACCTGTTCTTGGTTCTTTGCTTTCTTATCTAATATGCAGAGGCACCTAAAAAAAAATATTCCCTATAATCAGTAAAGCGTGCTTCATTTGTTTAACAAGATGTTATATTCCTTCTCAATATTTGAACTATCTATTCATCAAAGTGTTCGCACAAGGCCAATTAAGAATTATACAGGTGGTGTTACAAGGGACAATGGATTTAAAGACTACAAGAATGCAAGGGTCACCCTCTATGCTGGAATGCCTTCAACACATACCCGACATTCAAGGACATCATTTCATAGGTAAGAGGGCAATGGCAGATATGAGTTCTTCAAATGGGTCGTTTGTTGACACAGATGACATGTTCTTAAGACAATGCACCATGTATCAATTTTCTAGGTAGATGGAAGAGTGAAAATTGAAACTTGATGAGTGACTAACTCCAGATTATCAATTTAAATACACTCAGGTGAAGCTTAACTAACGGAGAAAATCTCCTTTCAAACAAAGAGTCCGACCTATTCGCTTTATAAAACAACGGTATAGATTAATTAAGCAGACATTAAACAAAACAAGTAGCATACCCAACCAACATGGTCAAAAACCACCATGACAACATGGCTTTGAAGCTGCATAAGCTCAAGATTTAAGAAAATAAGTAAATACATAATCACACCCATACACACAAATTAAAGAACTTACCACAATAGCAACCAGTGACAATGGCAAAATTAGCTGCATAGCTAGCAGAAACGTTCGCAAGACCGAGCGTTTTCCGATGCTTCGAAACTAACCCAACTCCAGAACCAACAACCCCTGCGCGCAGAAAATCCCATTGCTAACAAATCCGCAACAACAACTACAAGTAATCTCATTCCCTCAATAAAACTTAAATACAAAAAATAAGGGGAAAAAATCCAGCTCTGAACTCGAACCAATAACAACTGCTTCTCCAGATAAAAACAAAGTAAATAAAAATCGAATCCGAGAAGGAGGCATAAGAGCCCAATAAAATCGTGATCCTAGAAACAAACAAGTGAGGAAATAAACAGAATACCTGCTACAACTGCGGGAATAAAAACGCGCTTCTTCCAATCATAAGACGATGAAACAGACGAAGGTGAAGAAAATGCATCTTGTCCATCAGGGGCTCCTCGATCCTCACCAACCATTTTCTTCGTTCTTATAAACTCGTACAAGTCAAACAACACCTCTTTGATTTCTTTTGATCAGACGATTTGCTGCCAGACCCACTGGCCACTGCTGGGAGATTGTTGGGGAAGGTCGCAGAAAGCAGAAGCAGCAAAAACGGACGTACCGTGCGGGGAGTGACCGGCGAGAGCAGAGACTGACCCGATGGGCCCGATCAATGAATTGGACTTAAAATGCCCCAGTAAGATCAGCCTAGCCCAAACAGAGAAGCAACCCCCTGAGCCTTTTTCTTTTGCCGAACAACCGAGTTAATCAACTTTTTTTTTTACTAAAATATAGGTATCCTCTTATTAAAGACAATCCTATTCGAGGCTAAAAAAAATAATTTTAAATATAACCTATATTGTTGCTAATTTAGACTTAATATTGATTTTACACCCTCTGCTCCTTCATGATAAGACCCTATTAATGAGTTTTATGAGATTAAGAAAATTCATTAAAAGTAGTTAAAAGTTAAAAAAAGGTAATGACTTGCCAAACCAATCCTCTATTCAGTATGGTTCATTTGGGAGGAGGAAGATGGGGAGGATGGAAAAGCTAAGAGTGAAAAAGATAATGGTATTTTTTAAGAATATGTCATGAATATTTCATTAAATTTTGTAAAAGATTTTATATTGAGAATCAATAGGTATGATCTTATAAAAGGAATAGAACGGATGATTCTTCATGTATTGTAAGAATACAAGGAATGGGGCATGCTAGGGCTCCGGTAATTTGTTTTCCTTTCCAACATTTCTTCCCACGGTTTATTCATTCAATCTTGTTCTACACTTATTTAATATGATTGAAACGTATTTAAAAAGGACAAGAGAAATTAATTTTTGAATTATTTAAATCAAATATGACTGCCCAAATTATCCTCTGCCTCATGTGAAACTTACTCCATGAAGAGGATTAAAATGTAAATGAAAATATTATATGAAGTCCATTCAGTTATTGAACAAGTTTGAAGAAGCTGTACTCCCTCCAACTCAATAAGAAACTCCTTCCGATCCTTAATATATACCTATTTAACTAATTTGATTAGATTAAAGATATTAGTAAGTTAGTTAATTATAAGAAATATGACATGTTTTTCCTAAAACACCATAATCATCTTTATTAATATCTTTCCTCTCTCTTCTACTTGATTATGTTGAAGGAGTATCATATGGGGTAATTTAAGAAAAAATAATAAATATGAGAAATATATCATATATTTACGACCAAAATCAACTCAACAATTAAGTCCTATATTAAGGACAGAAGAGTAATTTGTTATAAATCCAACTCAATGCCTTGCGTTACTATATATGCCCATTTATGAGGCTAAAATGTGCAAAGTACATTATTCTGAAGCCAGGGGACAAGGTGATATGAATGCTTTGAGAAGATTTTGTGTTCTCCTAAAACACCAACATGTTCTTTGACATCATTCCATCAACAGTATCTAGTAATCAGTGCACCAATAAAAGTTCAAAAGCAGTAATTGCTGAGAAAATTTTTCTTCAGAAACAATATATGTTCATGCTCCTGTTGGAACATACACAGCTTTGGACTGCCTCAAATGCATGGGCAGTACCAGTAATGGTTACTTATGAAACAACAATCCTTAAAAAAATTGGAACTTTATCGTTCTCATCACTTTAATCAGATACAACGGAACAAGATACTTCAGTAATATCAGACATGTCCTCGTGTCTTGTATCTATGTTAATTTGTGCTTCTTAGTTACCCTTTATTGGTTTGGACTGTAGTAATATACTTATCTTAGGAATAATGAATACTATCAGTCTGGCCTTATATAACGGCCTTTTTCTATATATATAAAAATGGAGCTAGTTGCTATGAATGGACTGTTAGAACTAGGGCTTCAACTTGTTCAATCTTAATTTTCAAGGGACTGATAATTCTTGCTCTACATCTTCGCAAGCAGAGGATCCACTTGCTCCTTGCTTACTGTCCCATTCATGTTTCGGCACCGGAGGAAGCTCCGACCTGCGTGAGCCCGGGCCAATCTTTCTCTTGTGTTCTAGAATAGTTTGCATAGAACAAGTAAAATGTAAGAACAGAATCTTCGAAAAGCATATCTGCAAATTGGCTAAAATCCTTTATTCATCCCCATAGTTTTTCACAATTTTTACTATAGTCTTTATAGTAAAAAATTCGTATTTAATCAATGTACCATAGATTCTACAGACATGATCAGCTAAGTGTCAGTTTCTCACTCTTAACATGTAAGATCTATGTCAATAAAATGTGAGTGTAGTTGGCCATACCAGTTCAGCAAAATCTAACGGCACACTGACAGAGATTTAAAGACATAGATATAAAGTTCTGAAGTATAAGGATCAAATAAAATATAAGTTACTCTATAGACACCAGCGATTTATCCAATTTTAGAAGAGAAATAATACTTTTGCTGGTTATTGCCTGCCTCGTCATTGCAAGAAATTCTTCCCATTTGAATTTACGCAGTTCGCGCTTCTCTGGTTCTGGTAGCTCAAAGTTTGGCTCCCTCCCACACATGAAAGCAGCCCTGACAATAAATAAGATGCAAGCGCAGAGATCGTGGTGAATGGAAAAATGAAAGCCTTTACAATCCAAAATATATACCCCTGACTCCAGGAGATGACAAATTATTTGGCTTGTAGATTTTACACCCTTCTCTAGAAATTTTAAACCTCCAATATTGTCTTTCTTAATGAGGATTTAACAAATGCATATGGCAGCTACGGTAATGATTTTGTGCCGAAAGTTGGAAAGTTGAAGCAGAACTGATGGCTATATAGAAATGATATCACTTGTACTCTTACCATATGTAATACTTTCCATATACAGCCCTGGCCAATCAGAGAACGAGGAGAACTAGCAGCTCTGAAGAAGGTGAATATAATACCATACACGGCCATGCTCAAGCAGATATAACCCAAGAAACTTCCCATATATTAAGAAAATTCATCAAACAATGGCTAAGAAGAGGGGGGTCTCAAACAAATACATGATCTATGGCTGTTACGATTTAAATGACATTTTGAGTGTCAAACCATGTGAACATGAGCCAGTCTGCTCCTCGCAGCTAATCAAATAGAAGCCAAAGATATGCATATATTGTAATGATGATTTAGTAAAGAACGGCCTAAGAAGGAGCCATTGCAGGTAGCAAGAAGCTACAGCTTATGGTATTACCTATCGTACAAGTGAGCAGCCTCTTCCTGTGAACTAACAGTCCCCAGATGGATCTGTTTCTTGTCCACCTTTATAGCTGCTTGCCATTTCATATTTTTGAAATAGACACCTCTCATGAGACATGCTTCTTGATTATGTGAATTCTTTCTCCTGTGCCGCTTTCTGCGCTTGATAGGAGGTCCTGAAAAATGAGGGCAATGAAAGCCATCACCAGCAAATCAATAGCCATAAATAACTTGAAAAAATTCTCCAAAAGATGAAAACTGATTGGTTAAACAAAACTGTTCCAAAACAGAATCCAGACAAGTAAACACCCAAAACATGTCTGCCAACTTCAGATCCACTAATGAACTATTGGGCCAGCAGGTGATTTATCAGTAGCTGTAGCTGATCACACAAAGTGAGCTTACAGGATATCCATTGATTTATCAGTAGCTGTAGGTGATTTATCATTGATTCGTTATAATTGATTAACGTTGCTTTTTTCTGTATTTTAGTATCTTCAAAACAATATTTTCAATAAAGCTGATAAACTCGTATGGGAAATCTTCCGATGATGAATTGATGAATCCATTATCGATGACCGCTTAAAAGGTCATAGGAGTGATCAATTAAATGAATCAGCTGTATCAAATCAGCTCATTAAGCAAGCATTAGTTGTCTTCTGGAAACTCATTTAACACTGCTGTTCCAGAAAGTGAGAAAGCTAGTAACTATACTCGTCTTCACAAAGTTATGGTGAAGAGGTATGAAGAATTTAGCACATCTTTGAAGGTTAAGAGGGAATCAGGAAAGTCTCGTAAGTGACAGAAAATATGATTTGTAGCATACCCAAAGTAAGGGATATAAGTTACTTTATGTAGCACACATCATCATTAAATCTTCCAAAACTACATTTTGGCCTGGTCCCTTCATTTTCTCCCAAATTCTTGGCCTCCCCCATTAACTCAGTTCTCGTGTTAATGTTTCATGAGAACAAGATAAACTACAATATTATGCAATTATAGTCCACTACATATTGATGAATATCGATACATTAAGTTTAACAAAATACATAAAAACACTTACTATAAGGCAATATGTAGACTGTAACTTCAGTTAGTTTGTCATAAACTAAATCTCATGCCTTAGGGTAGGAAAAAGATACGTCTCTCAAACAACAAACCTGAAACTTGTTCACTGGGCTGCTCCTTTGATGGGCTAGAGCCAGATGCATTGGAGGAGCCTGGTTCTTCTTTCACAACGGTATTCTATGAAACAAAATTAAAAGACTTCAGTAGAAGATTCTAGCAACCTAAAACATAAATAATTAAAGGATCCAACAGCAAA
Source organism: Neltuma alba (assembly GCF_004799145.2). Lineage (NCBI taxonomy): Eukaryota > Viridiplantae > Streptophyta > Magnoliopsida > Fabales > Fabaceae > Neltuma > Neltuma alba. The sequence continues at coordinate 20,688 of NW_021636682.1, forward strand.
ACTTTCTAATACTTATCAACTTAGAAAATATACGTTACGATCATATCCGTTCATCAAATGCTAAAAGATCTGATTCTAGATGGTATGGCTTATGGATTAGGATGACATATATATTTCGTAAAGGCATTGATTTTTCATCAAGAAGTTTTCTGGATTTATTCAGCCAATTGAAGAAGTGAAAAAACAAAAATTACAAGATAATTTCTTTAGCACCTTGCTTTCTTCCAACAGACAGTTCGGTCTTTTCCTTTCACTTTGGCGATTAGATAACTGAGCAACGATACCCAGAGGACCAAAACTAACCAAAATAAATAACACGAACTTTATATATCAAGCTTAGTGATTGGAATTTATAGGTTTTCACTCATGAAATCGCGATGAAAATATATTATATTAAATCAGAACATGTTATCTTAGGAGAGCTGCTAGTACTAAAATTGAGCATAGAACCTCGGATTTTTAGCTTTCTGATGTATTCTGATAATGAAAAAAGAGGATGGCTTCATTGGCTCAAAACTGCTTCCTAACCCAGTGCTTCAATTGGATATGCAGGCATGCAATAAATTATTAGAAGAGTGGTTACATTTCTAATTAGAGAGTAGTTCATCCATATGTCACACCGAGCAAAAGAAGACACATGATGGGATTATGGAGACCGCCAACCTCAGATACTATCTTTTTTACTATTTTCTTCCGCAATGATCAAATGGAGGTCCGAACCAAAGACCTCTCACTCCATACCTAGCCACACCACTAGCACTTTCAGTGACTTCTATTTTTCCATACAACATTTACTGCTTCTAATTGTATTTCTTACACTGTCCAGAATGCTTGTATCATCTGATGCCACAGGATTTGAGCTCTTAAGTTTAGCACGCTGAGTTGATTGTTCATAAGCAATTAAATTCTCACAATACAGAGGAAGTGGAGTGACAAAGGAGCTGTTCCCTGCAAAGGTCCGGTAACTTTGGTAAATAGCGTCAACTCAGTCTAAAATACAACTCACCACAGTAGCCTCTAAACAACCCAAAGCATGGTTATCCTCCTTCCATTAGGAACAGTTCACAACAGATATGATTTTACCAATATTTACCTGAGCATAGTCCCAAAAGTCTGCGCCTTCTCAAGCTTACCATGGTAATTTGCAATATCTTAACAAGTCATTAGAGCACAATGTTTAACGCAAAAGCCTTCCTATCATACCGATCTTTTCCTTGGACACAGGAGCTAGAACACAGTCAAGAGTTTCAGGCAGATGAAAACTATTAAGTTAGAGCTATGAAGGAAGAAAACAATTGAAAAAAAAAAAAAAGTAAAATGTAGCAAAACTAGGTGAAGAGAACATGTAATAACAAAATAATTCACAACAAATGAGTAATGAGTGGTGACTATGCCATTTGCAAAAGATCTACTTATAGTATTTATAATATAATTATATGGTCTTCTTAGCCCAAGTACCTAAAACAAGTGGATAAATATCGGAGGGTAGCGAAAAAGGGAAAAAGCCACTCATAATGAAACATTAAGAAAGAGATTCTCATGCAAGGACGGCTAGCAGTAAAATTAAAGCAATTAATCGGTAATGCCTCCACGCATAGACCACCTAACCCAAACCTATATGTATAAACAAAACATTAGAGTAACAGATAAACCTGGATCATGATATGATTATAGTCTCCTTTATGTCGAATGAACCTCTATAAGAACCACAGAAATCGACAGTCCGATAACAACAAAAGCAGAAGGTATGATTAAACCTTGAAAGCTCGCCCGCGATAAGTTGATAGCCTTTCTTGAAGGTTAAGAGAAACTAAAGTTGACAAGAACAAGTTGATATTGTAATTCACACACAATCAAAACCCCAGAGACCCGTAATATTGAATGGGATTAGAATTTGAAAACATGAGCTCCAAATCTCTCTGATTGGGCAGAAGTCAACTCATTTAGCCACCCACTTTGTCAAAGGGATGACCCGATTGACCATAAACAACATTTTACCAGAACCACGCATTCGAATTACCCAAAGGACCAAAATTCAGGAAACACCCATAAGACCAAGTAAACAAGGAGGAGGACCAAGTTGTTTTAATTTTCAAGCCGTCAACGCAGAATGCCCATGACTAAGAACAAGAGAAACCCACAAAGAGACAACAAAGAAAAGCACAAAGACATTGAAGAGAGGAGGACATTATTGGCAGTACCTGAACCAAAAGCGTCGGATGGGGTGAGAATTAATTGCTGAGAAGGCGCAGAACCCAGAAGACAGAACTCACGAGGGGATTAGAATCTAGCGGAAGAAGAAGGTGGTAAGTATGGTATGAGTCTATGAGATATTGTATATGTTGTTAATTGTGGCTCATGCATCTGTCTTCTACCACCTTTTTGTTTTCATGTTTCTCTCCTCCCATTTTATGTGTGGGCTGGCGAGAGAGAGGTCGTAGTGGTGGAGGAGGTGGTATTATGGCGTGGAGAGGGAGAATCTTAGAGAGAGAGGGTTGGACGAGAGAATGGGAACGTAGTTACTGTGCGGAGTACTTTGGTTTATTGCTGAATGCCAATGCTGCCCTTTGAATGGCCAACCCATACCATTGGGTTTAGGTGTACGGAAGACATGGCCAATTTACCCTGTTACCCTCACTATCTTAGTACTGGTATGCGAGTTCAATTATTCATCACCCAAGTCGAAAGTCAAAACCGATTAAAAGAGGTAAGGACATTAATGTACCTTAATCATTAATGCTTACACATCATTTATTTATACATCTTGGCAAATGAGGTTTAAGTGGTTCACAACAAGGGCCACACAATTCCATTGTACTACCTCCAGTCTTATTTATAAGAGCTAGTTAACTAATTTGAGGAGATTAAGGAAAGAAATTAAGTTAGTTATTTGTAATAAATATGTGTTGTCTTTTCTAAAATATCCTTACTAATCAAGTGTATTGGTTAGAAATACTATTATTAGAAAGAATATCTTGAAAAAAATACATAAATATGATAAACAAAATGAATTGGAGTTTTATAGGATCAAAATAAAAATCAAACAAGATTTTATATTAAAAACCGGAGGTAGTAATATATTAATACCCAATAATTTTTTAGGCATATCATTTATCTAGAAATTCCGTTTAATAATTTTATTAATTCTTTTTTCTCTTTCACTCTTCTTTACAAGACCAAAATCTATATGTTCAGATTTTATTACCAATGATTCTATGAGCTTAAAGAAATTGTCTTGTCTATGTGGAAGATGTATGATTTTATTTAGAATTGTAGTGAGAGAATAAATCATTTAATTTTAATGTAACTAAGAAACTAGAAATAGCAACTATCCTAAATTAATTGAGAAGCAAACATTTTACCCATATAAAAAAGAAAGTTGTCAACTCTAACAATTGAAAGTGTAAGAATTGATTCAACAAGTAAAATAAAATGGGATGATGATAAAATAGAATTTTTGTTAGGAAATGATAATTAGAATATGATAAATATTTTCATATCTTAATTTGCATGCATCGAATTTATTTCCCATTTTATTTATGTCATTACATGATGAGAAAAATCTAAAAATTAGAAATTCAATTTGCGGGTGTGGGGTTGTATGAGTGAGAGGGGCAAATATGGAAGGAGAGATGGGAAGGGAAAAGGGACAGAAGGGTAATAATCGAGAAAGGCGAGGAGAAGAGGAGGGAATAAGAGGAAAGAATGAGGTGGTTGGGAGGGAAGGGGAGGGACACCGACGAAACGGTGATTGGATGGACGGCCTTATAAGGCCAATTAGATAATGTCCCGCCAACCTCTTCTCGCTTTTTGTTTTCTTTCATTTACTCTAAAAAAAAAAAGAATTCAGTTTTATCAACAGGTTGATTGACGCCCGCCCATGTTTTCACCGCTATGATCCCACTTTCTATCAACGAGACTATTAGATTTTTTTTTTTATAAACTACTTTTTAATAGTGATTTACAGAATACGAAGTAAATATATAAAAAAATTTTATTTTGACTTATGTGAAACGTATTTATAGAAAATTTTCACCGTTTTGCCAAATCAAAAAGTACTTTTAAAAAGTATTTTTCTGTAAAACAAGGCATATTCTTGTATATATTTACTTCGTATACCGTAAAATCACTCTAAAACTATAGTTTGCTTTCCATCCAAACATTCTCTAATTCTTAGTGGCGAAAATTCTAATTTTGATTTTGACTAATGTAGATAAGTTTTTCATAATCAAAATATTAGAATTGGTGGTCTAATTATGATTGAATCAGGAAAAATTTATCTATTCATGATTAAAATTTATATTATTTAATTAAAATATATAAAAATATGTTATTAGAATTTATAAGTAATGTTTAAATGAAAAAAAAGGCATCCAATTAAACATTCATGTATAAATCACACATAATTTAATAAAATATAATTATTAAAGTACAAATACAATAGCCTACCACTTTTTCCGGTTTAAAATATAAGCTAAACTTTGTTAGAAGGTTTGATTTTTTTTTTATAAGATAACATTTACTTTTGTCCAAGCATTTAATGAGTTTTTTTTTCAATTTTATTTTCATATATTCTCTTTCCTCTTTGATTTGTTTATTACATCTTTTATTTATTTTCTTCATTAATAAGGACATGTTTTTAAAAAAAAAATGCATAGCTTACATATTTATTGTTTGGTTTTAATCAGTTTTTTGATAAACGTAAATGGATAAAGTTTAACCTATATTTTGAATCGGATGTAGTGTTTTTTTAACTCAAAATAATGTCATTTTAAGTTTAGCGGAGAAAAAATATAAATTTAATTTGATCAATTTATCCAAAATTTTTAGGCAGACCAATAAAAGAATTGACTCATTAGTTCATCGCCAGTTTAACCGGAAACAACTGCAAGTTTTGAACTATGCTTCTTTACAAGATAAGTCATACTTTTACTAGTCAAAGATACTTTTGACAGCTCCTTCTCCAAGTTTTCTCATTCGCATGTTAGAGTTAATTAATCTCGTATATATATTTATGTTTTTTTTTTTTTTGCTTTTGCCAGACGTATGTATATTTATGTAATAAGTTATAGTGAGACTTCTTAGTTCTTATATATGCATTTTTATTTTTACCTTGGTTCAAGGATAGGTTTAAAAGGAGAGGACTGATAGAATTTATTTTTTTAAAAAAATTACTTATCATAATCCAAAAATTGATTAAGAGTTTGTATATATAGGGAGTTCAATTTTCAAACAAGTTGACTTTAAATAAATGACATACATGTTGCAGTTTTATTTAAAACTATGGTTGCCGTGGCTTTTAATGTGAAACTAAATAAGCCGTCAATTTCTCGGGTCACATTTGATCTGAATTATACATGAGAATATTGTGCATTTAAATTATAACTATGTTTTTCACTCAATTTGTTCTGAATTTATAATCATATATTACCTCTGGTTCTTAATATAAGAAGTAGTTGATTAATTTGATATAATTAAACTTGTTAAATTATTAAATCCGTCACGAATTAATATTGTTTTTCAAAAATACTCCTCATCTAATGAATGAAATGCTACCATTACATTAATGATCCTTAATTAAGAAAGGTAGACATTGAGGGGCATTATTAAAACTAATAATTTAACACTTGAAACATTTGTATTTGTAATTGCATGCTCCTCCTATTTAATATAAGCAATAGATGAGAGAGACTTGACACTACACATTTATATTAAGAAATGATTTTGTGTCCGGAAACATGTTAACTTTCCTATTTTATCCCAACAAATGAGTATGATATAGAATAGTCGGATAATAAATGGATAGTTGAATGAATATTTATCGAGGGTATTTTTATGAATCAAATGATTAAAGATTCAATAAACATAATAAAAAAAATCAATTATCTTTTTCATCATCTTTCATTTGAAAAAAGAACTCACACATCCATCATAATTTCACGAGAGTCAAACCCACAACATCACGTTTAAAAAAAAACACTTAAGGAAAGAATTTAGTACTATTAGGGTTAGAAAGCCTTGGTAATTTTCTTTTAAATTTCATTCCCTATATTAGGCAATGCAAGGAGAAATCTGGATCATCTCTGAACTTGTTTGGCATCACAGGGAAGGCTACAGATTGAATTCTGTGGTGTGAAAAGCTATTTCAAGCACTTTGATGATGTTTGGTTGGGTTTCAAACCCCCCTGACCTTTTTTGCACAAAACTTATTTTTCGGTTTTTTACTTTTCCTTGAAATTTAAACATTTTAAAATTAATTTTTCAATATATTATCTAAATAAATTATTTTTTAATTGATACTAGTAAAAAATATATCCAAACATGAATTACATGATAGAAATTAATTTTTATCATGGCTTCAGTTTCCAAAACTTAATTGATATAAAAATTATCTTCAACAATGTTAATCTAAACAAGCCCTTAATCATCTCTACTCTCACAAGCTTTACTCTTCTTCTGGTTTTTAATATAAAAGTTTGTTTGACTTTTATTTTAGTTATAAATATAAGAACCTAATCTACTTTGTCTTTCATATTTATCCATTTTTTCTCAAAGTAGACATTGTAATAATGGTACTTCTAAGCAATACACTTAATTAGTAAAGATATTTTAAGAAAGATAACACTTATTTATTGTAAATAACTAAGTTAACTAGTTTTTATATTAAGAAATGGAGGTAGTATAATATACTCCTCTGGTCCTATTTATAGGGAAAATAGAGAAATTTTTTATATGGATGTACAATTTTAGCCTTCATTTATTATTTTATTGACTTTATTTACATGATGTATAATATATATTAAATAGGGATAAAGTTGAAAAGTATTAAATTTTAAATGAGAATTAATAAAATTTAATATTTTTTTGACCTGTGTAAAATATACTAAAAGTATCTTATAAATAGGATTAGAAGAAATAGTAAAGGGGATAAAAAGTTGAAATATCTAATATAGTAACTGGAGAAGAAAAATACGAGTGGATGAGGAAAAGGACAGGGGAACAAAAGAAGTGGCGTTATTAAATCACGATGCAAGAATTATTAAGGCCGGCCCGTCAGACAGAAAAGTGAGGACACGTGGCTCACATCCACAGGAAAAAGCAACAGCGGGTACTCGTGTTTTACGGCGGCCTCCTGCGCCCAAGCACCCCCCCGGGCTCACCCATCCGCTTGCTCCCTTTTATTAAATTCGAGCCCATGTATCCACCCGGAGCTACCGAAAGAATTTTAGTGTCGGCTTGAATTATTTGGATGAAACCGATCTATAGTTTGGAGAATAATTTCTGGAGAATAGATTCTAAAAAAAATAAATTTTGTAAAGACTAGATTTTGTAAAAAATGATTCTAAAAAATGAGAGTGTTTGGATAGTTGTTATCAGAAGTACTTTTTATATGTACAAATTATTAAAAAAAAGCATAAATTAATATGATAATTACAGAAAACATAGATTGTGTGATATATTTTAATTTGAAGGAATAAAATTGTTAATAATATATTTTTTACTAACATAATTAATAATACATAAGATAATATAATTAATTAATAATTAATGTGTATATTTATTTATAAGATATAAGATTAAATATATTTATAAAAAATTAATTAAGGGGTGTTAAAGTCATATTATTATTGAGATTTACTCTAATAGGCATAATCATACTCTCCAATTTGAGCCAGAAGTATAATGGATTCATTTCTCCCGAAACTATGGTTTTGACCCAAACCATGGTTTCAGATAATTTGTGCTTGTTTGGGTTGTTTTTTTTTCCAAACCATGGTTTGGGTCTCCAAACTATGGTTTGGCCTGCTATCCAAACAAGGCCTAAGACTCGTTTGATACGAAACATTAAAAAAATTATAATTTTAAAAAATTATTTAAAAAATCTTTCACATGAATAATTATTTATTATATAGAATTAGGTAAATACATAGAGATGGAATTGGAAAGTACTACTTCCTCTTGTGGTATTTCTCAATCTCATATAGATGAGTTTATCTAATCTCATATAAAAAGTAATCTCTCATGTCAAACACTCTTTTAATAGATTTTTTCAATCATAATCTAAATCCATGTCCCTCTTGTCAATGTTTGGTACCAAACAGTACCTAAAGGTGTTTGGATAACTCCAAAATACTTTTTAAAAGTATTTTTTTTTGTAAATTGAGATAAATTTTTTCACACATTTATTTGATATGCTGTAAAAATGTTTTTAAAGCCATAATTTTGTTCCTACCTAGATATAAAATTGCCTTTTAATTAACACGTGCCTGCTCTAAAGGCAAATAGTTGGTGCCTGTTTGTCGCACGGTAATAAAAATGTATTCACTCATAAACATCTAATGATGATTTATAATGAGCTAATCCTTCACAATATAAAGAATTAAAATTCAAATTTCCCTTTGTTTGTTTTTTATCCTATATATTGTAAGTATCCTTTATATAAACTTTTTTATTATAGAGCATTCTCAATTAATTTTTACATATCAAAATATGTTAGTTAAAGTATTAATCTGTCATAAATTAATAATTTTTCCCAAGCTGAAATTGTGAGCTTATTAAAACTAAACTTGAGGGAGGGAAGGAACCATTTTTAATACTTATCACAATAATAAGCACCAATGCACCATAATACTCATTAAATCATAACCATTCAAATTTAATATGGACAGTTAAGATTCAAATTTTTAGATTTTTGTTTTTTAAAAAATATTTTTCTTTATATCGTACATAATTCAAAATAAATCTAATCTCTCAATTGTAGATTTTTTTTAAAAAAATATTTCTTTAATTTAGAAATTATTAATTAAAAGTTTTAAATCAAAACCAATAAAATTAAATTTGAATGGTATCCGCGATGAGTCTCAAAACCAGTTCCAGAAATGAAGATAGCGGGTAAAAGGGAAGCGACACTAGTCTCTTGGTATTTATACATAGTTAATAAAGTTTCACAAACTAATCACCGTTGATTTCCTAAGGAAAATTATTTATATTTTTCTCTGACACGCGTGGTTGGTGCTCGAGAGCTGAGACCTCAACATGGTGGGGAATGGTCTTCGTTGACCTCAGGAGACATGATAAAGTAAAATTGTCAATAATTAAATACCACTTTTAATATTTAATATAAGAACTCGTTTGATTTTTATTTTGATCTTAAATATAAGATCCTAATCCACCTGATTTCTCATATTTATTCTTTTTTTTCTAAAATAATTATTGTAATAATGATCATTCTAACCAATATACTTGATTAGTAAGAATATTTTACGAAAAACAACACCCATTTATTATAAATAATTAACTTAACTAGTTTTCTTAATCTACTCAAATTAATAACTAACTCTAATATCAAGTGCCCGAGGTAGTAATTTTCTAAATTAGACAATGACGGCTCAGTCAGTTTTTTTTTTTTGGTACAAGGCTCAGTCAGTTTTTTTGTTTGTGTTTTTTGCCCATGACAAGGAAGCACCCAATACAAACACCACCCCTTGTCCCTTAACAGTATCCTCTGGAGCTCATCAGGAGCTTGAACGTTCAAATGGAAGCCCATCGTTTTAGAGAGCCCTCTCTTCGCAAGAAAGTCAACTGCTTCATTTGCCCATGAAGTCGCTTTTCCTGGTTCCTTTCCTAAAATTGGAGCCCGAACCAAAAGCCCAATTTTAGGTCGGAGGCCCAAAATTGGGTTCATCTGGTCAATTATCGGCCCAATCCATCCAATCTGACCATTGCGGTGATCTTCGCAGAGGAAGCCGAACAGGGTTCCTATACCACACGCACCATGCTCCGCGCGTGAATGACCTACGGCGATAATTTCTCATCTTTTCACCATAGACACTAGACGCACTTTTTTGAGAAAATCCAGTAATAGTCATTGGCCTGCAAAAATGCTTAGATAATTTTCATTAATAACAGTGACTGTAGAAAAAAATTGAACACAACTTTCAAAAGAAAGTTTAAATATGAAACAGTAAACACTTGAAACTCAGTTTTGAACTAATAAACAAAACACAAATAAAAGTTGCGAGAAATATAAAGAAATAAGGGTTAAAAGAGATTGCAGACAGTGATTTATCCTGGTTCAATTTCACCTGTGAGCTTATGCTCAGTCCCTAGAATTATTTTATAAGATTTTCTTCACCATATTCCCAGAAGTTTGAATCAGGTAGTTATAATGAAACCATTACAATTCTTTTTCCCTTACAATAAATACAACAAGAGACACGATATGATGCTCTTGACATTCTCTTCAAGAGATACTCATCCTTAATTTCTCACTAGGAATACCGCACCCGACTATGATTTTAGAAAAAGACCAACACAAAAACGTGCATGAGACTTTCATCAACTTATAATTTTAATCAACGGGGAGCTGTGTATAACAAAAAAAGCTAATTTCTTACAACATATCAAATTAAAGTTTAAATTCCCGCAAAAAAAAGGTTAGTATCTTATAGCATGTCAAATCAAGATTCGAATTTTCACTATGAGAGGTGTATACACTATGTTAAACAAAATTATTTTTAATAAGAAAATACTTGTACTTAGAAAAAAACTTCCAGTTTTAGCATCTGTGCCTCTAAGATACTGCTAATATACTTGCTAGAGGCCTAAGATGTAATCATTACTAATCAAGTATATTAGCCAGAACTATTATTATTAGAAGAACTATTTTGAAAAAAAACACATAAATATGAAAGATAAAATGAATTGAGGTCTTATATTGAGGATTAAAATAAAAGTTAAAGAAAGTTTTATATTAAAGGCGAGAGGTAGTATTTATTTTGTTTAAAAATGCATGCCGTGACAAATACCAATACTTCCCTACGTACTGACCCGCATCTTTATGAGTATAATTGAGCTTAGACGCTAGGAATACGATCGATCCCTTTGTGTCGACTGTCGAGAATGTTGCTGGTTTCCTGGAAATGTGTTATGCCATATCCATCATGCCTTAGCCCAATACTTTCTTAAATCTAGTGGCATAGGAAAATAAAATTAAAATTTGCCTTGATCGATGATAATAAAAACATTACAAATTCTGCATTATTCTTTGTGTTCATCGTATTTTTTCCTTACCCAGAGGATATTACAAGGGGAGGGAAAGACACATAGCAAAAGGGGAGGGGTTGGGTGTTTTGTGCAAGAAGTGGGGGTTTTGCTTAGGATTGAAGACACTTTTCCCTGTGGGTTGGAACCAGTCTTCTCCCCTCTTTTGTGCTTGTGTTGGCCAACATAAATAAATAAATAAAAGAGAGAGACAATCATTTTTGTTTTTGGTGGGGCTTTGACATTTGCCACTGTCACACACTCCTTTACTTGCCCCACAAACGCATAAATAAACCCATCAATAATCTCAAAACCACAACTTAAAAGCTACTACCTCCGGTCCTAATTATAAGACCCAGTTAACTTATTTGAGAAGATTAAGAAAGTAAGTTAAGTTAGTTATTTATAATAAATAAGGGTTGTTATTCCTAAAATATCCTTGCTAATTAAGTGTATTGGCTAGAACTATTATTATTAGAATGATTATCTTGGAAAAAATACATAAATATGAGAGACAAAATGGATTGGGGTCTTATAATTAGGACCAAACAAAAAGTTAAATAGGGTCTTATATTAAGGATCGGAGGTAGTATATATATATCTTTGACTGGCTCCTTTCTCTATAAATTATATTTTTAATTAACTATGAGTTAAACTAGATTATGGCATGTGCAAAGTCTAAAGAGATTTATGAATAGTGTAGTTTAATTATATAGATTTTATTTCATATATTATCTGTCATGCAATATATATAAATGTTATATATATATATATATATATATATTATATAATATAAGCCATATGATTTAGCCATATGATTTTTTAATATTGAGTTGTAAATATTTAATCCTGAATTTGGATCAATAATCTAAATAGAATCATCCTTGACTCCGTTGTCAATTGTTAATTAATTTAAAGTTTGGCATTATTAATTAGGAAAAATTACAAATAAAGACTCCTAAATATGTAAAATTGTGATTTGGGACCCTTAATTAAAAAATAGTAAATAAGGACTTGGTCCCATTTTTGCAAATATGAAATCATGGTAAAATATCTGAAATATCCCTTAGTCAAATGACAAATTGATTATGAGAAATGTCAAGTTTACTTTAATGAATGACAACTTCAATAGACCAAATCACAACTTAGCTAAGATATGCCAAATGACGACCTGACTATAGGAAATGACAAATTTACTTTAACGAATGACAACTTCAGTAAACTGAATCATAATTTGACTGAGAGACATTTCGGACATTTCATTCATATTTCATATTTACAAAAATAAGATCGGATCCTTATTTGCTATTTTCCAAATTCAAAGTCCCCAATCACAATTTTACATATTGGGATCTTTATTTGTAATTTTTCCTAATTATTAAGAGGAAGAGGATGTAACTACATTGAAAAATAAGGAATAGAATATACAACCTCCTTAATTAATTTGCAACTTCCACAAGGCATAGGTGTTGGAAGAAATGCAAAAAAGGATTAAAAAAAAATGCACGGAAATGAAATCTCCAATTCACTTTCGAAAATGTTATAGATTTAATCTGCTGAAATTAAAGGTTCAATGAAATTGGGATTTTTATTTTTATATTTTTTGGGGTAAAAGAAAATTAAATGATAGATAACCCAAAAGAATTTGTCAATGTTATTGCATTATTACTCTCCAAAGACGAATAAATAGAATCTTCCCGACTCCTTAATTAAAGCTAAGATACAATCCAAAGTCTTGAGAATTTTTATAAGGGTTTTAAATTTTATATATGAAGCTAAAAATAATTATTAAGGAAAAAATCAGTTATAAAAAATAATACAAAAGCACTTCACACACACAATGACACAAACACACAAAGGTAGTTTTTTTTTTCAATGATGATATGTATAAGGATCTCACGTACCGATCCTTTTTAGCTTTTAAGAAATTAATTTAATGGTAAAATTAAACATGAGGAGGGGAAGATGGAAATATATATATATATAAAAAATAGATAAGAAGAAGAAGGATTGATAATAATGAAAAGTAAAAGAGTAACAACAGACAGATGGGTCCTATTGGAAGGTGAAAAAGAAGAAGGGACACGCAATGCAATTGATTAGAAATGAGTGGGTTCCCATGTGCAAATCAAAGCACATGCCCCTTCTCTTCCTTCTTTCTAATTATTTAATTATCTTCCCCTCACCAAATCCTCCTTTTCCCAGTCTCTCTATCATGGCCTTCCCACCTTTTGACTGCTTATCTTCCAAACCCAACATTTAGTTCAAACTTGATTCATTCCTTCCTTGCATTTATGTCTTCTCTTAGCTTCTCTCCAAATCATGGCATTAAACCCAACTTCAATCACTCTGTCAATTTAGTGAACTAGTGAACCAATTATGATTAGTTTAGTTGACAGTTTTTGACAGCTGAACTGAGTTGAATTTTATATTTAGGACGTCATCTTAAGTTAAAGAAAAAAGGAAAAAAAAAGTCTATCATATTTTTTTTGGTAACTTTATTTTGTTGAATTATGTATGGTTTATATATGAATGTACTATTTATTTGTAAATTAATACCCTTTTTATCTAAATATTACTCTTTTCAAAGTTTGCATATGAATATTTTTATATGTTTTAATTAAATTATATTATTTTAATCATAATTACATTTACCTTAATTCAATCATGGTCATATCAACCATCCTTTGAATTACTGTTTTTACTGGTTTATTGACGAACTCGATTTTTGGTAGCTTATTCCAAATACACCATATACATGCATTTTTGTTAATATAAGAGATTTTGTATATCAATAGTCATTCCTTCTTTTTTTTTGAATTGGATAATAATACCTAGGTCGAATGAAATGGGCTTATTAATTCTTCATAAACAAGGCTAATGTTGAATTTCGTAAATTTAAAAAAAAAATCATGTTTGGATAACTACATTAGTTTTTGGTGTTTCCCTCTCTTAACTATTAGGTAGTCATATTTTTCCTTGTGGTGGTTTAAGGTTTAACTCAAAATCTTTAACTTTTTGTCAGACTCACTCATGAGTTATGAATAATGATGTCTGTTAGTTATCATGTTTGATTCTAAATAATTATGTTTTCCATTTTTAACTGTCTCGAATTCTTGAGGTAACTTAACCCTTTCTTTGGAAATATGCATCTTATTACAGAGTTTTTTATATTGAAAATATAAACAGTTTTTAAAATAAAAATAGGAAATAATATTCTTTAGAATAAAATAGTTTGAATAAAAAAAATTAAAGTATTAAATAATGTATAATATGGTATAAGTTAATCATATATAATAATTTATCCAATTTTATAAAATTATTTTTGGTTGGATAATTTCACATAATAATTTTGTAGAGACTTTATTAAGTTCTATCTCACCAATAGATGGCATAATCACACAATTCTAAGGTGCAGTGTGACTCATTACCAGCTCTATGCAATTATATTTGTGATTTAATAATACATTTTTCCTGACAAGATTGGAATCCAGCTGTTTGATTTCGATAACTACCTAGTAGCTGGTTTAAAGAAATGTTTCATACATTATGTTATCATTTAAGGAAAAAAAATAAATCCTTTCTGTTTTCTAATACATTAAAAATATAGTGCTAATCGGTTTTCACTTTCACTTGGCAACATTTTAAAAGATGTTTTTTTTTCCAAAACACAATTACTTTTTCAATAAATTGTTATAAGTCCCACATTGAGAAATCTTATAAGTATTGTAAGGTTTATAAATTCAAAAAGCTCTTCCTCTTAACAGGCTAGTCTTTTGAGATTAGACTCTCTCTTTAGGTTTATACTCATCACATTGATACTTTTATTAGAGTCAACCAATCAAAAAAGGCTATCTGTGCAGGGTTCTAACCGATAAAAAGAGCTCTGTTATGAGTCTCACATTGAGAAATCTCACAAATGTTATTCAAGGAGCTCTCCCTCGTAATATAATAGTCTTTTGATTTTTGAGATTGGGCTCTTCCCTTAAACTTAAGCTCATCACATAAATTTACTCTCTTTTTTTTAACCAAGAAAACTCGTGTATATTAAGCTCATTGATTTTCTTTGATTTTATAGTGGGGTTAGGATCAAACCCAAAAAAAAAAAAAGGTTGAGATTAGAAAATAATAGAAGAGAGAAGTAGCAAGAAGAAAGAGGAGACAGAAAAGAAATTGCAACCAAGTTCATTTATGCTAATCGATTATGATAATTCACTAAATTATTGATTACATAATCAGATATAATTAGTTTGTTGATTCCCTACCAGAATCTAACAGTTAATGTTGGCTTATGAAAAAGCTAAGCTAACTAAAACACATACATGACAAAGTCTACAATTTAATTAATTATAATTTCATATTTGTTCTCTATATCTATATAATATATATATTGGTAATTATTAATGGTCTTCAACTCTTCATCGCATATTAGATATATCCTTCAAAATTAAAAAGAAAATCGATAACCAAAATTTTAAAAAATGAATTTAATTAATGCAAAATTGACTAAGATATGGTACGGTAGGAATTCCCCATCATTATCATTAATATGCGTCACACCTATTATCGTACTTGGTTGGTCATAAATACTAAGATTGCTATTTTATACTGGCACTATATATCACTATTATTTATTCATCATAAATACACTAATCACCAAATACATAAATATGTTAGCAAAAAAATTACCAAATAGGGAGGACTTAGAGTGTGGAATATTTATGATATTAAGATGGTCACTTACTCACTTAAAGAAGTGTATAAAACTTGCATCAATTTCTCTCCTCTTTCTTTATTTATTTTCTTAAAACAGTAAAAGGGAGAATTGTTGAAGTCTCATTAAGTAAATTGATTATCTCTCTAATACAATTTACAAGTTAAATTTCAATATTTACAAGCCAAGTTTCGATTTCAATATTTACAAGTGATTGGGCGTGTCTGAATAACTATTGAAGAATCATGAAAAGCTTGTTCTGAATGTTTTTTTCCCTCAATATCTCCTCATGTGCAAGTTTTCCTATAAACACATATATTCATCGTTCATGACTTTGGATATACAATATTGCCAAATGAAAGTTTATCCAGTTGGTAGTCAGTTCATAACCCACATAACTGTAAGTTCAAATCTCTCCTAGTATAAAATCCTTATTGATAAGTGATCTGTAAATATTTCTGTGAGCACTTATTTTGGTGAGTCTACGAAATCTAACTCACTTAAACTTTTTTTTGTATAAAAAAAATTTGCATATACTATTGAACAGAAGCTTTAAAAAAAAAAAAAGTACCCATCAATTTGACCATTGAAACAAAGTTGATGTTCGTACAAATTAACCATGCTTTCCAGTTGCTCCAATTTTCATCAATCATGAAAAGGAAACCGTTAAAATGCATAAGAAACCAAGTGTGTTGGATTTCCATAATAACACATAAATTAATGTGTTATTAGAAGGGCAGTAATCATTAATTGATTGCTTTACTTTTTCCTAAATTTAAACAACTTTTTCATAGGGATGCAAACTAGACCCTCTGAAATACTTTAGAACTAAAATGTCAGAGAGAAAAAAAGGAACAAAAATAAAAGTCCTACCTCTATATATATTCTTGAGTGAAAATAAAAATCACCCATTTCTCTTTTCTCTCCCAAATTTGACTCAAAGTACTTGAAAGATTCTCCTCTATGCATCAAGCTTAATCCATTATGGCCATACAAGCATCAAAAAGCAAAAGGAACGCGTTTGTTGGTTACTGAGGACAAGAGGTTAAGAGAAAGCTTCTGATTTTCTAAAGCCACTTTTCCTAAATGTCAAATTATAACTTTTACTTACTTTTGCCTCCCTCTCCCAAACACATTCTTCAGATTTGGATCTTTAAAGTTGACCATTACCCACAGGCCCCCCCTCCCAAAACAAAAAAAAAAAGAAAAAAAAAACTATTCACAACTAGTCTAACAAAATTAGTTACTCCCTCACACAAGTTGTTTATATTTTGATAACAAATAGCATATGCATATTGATGGAGACTTATAATGGATAGGTTAGTTCTTTCAACGCAACAGCTAATTTTTTCTTTCTAATTTAGAGTGACAGGTACTAAGAATCTTATGTTACAAGCAAGATTAAACCCGTAACTTCTCACTTATGAGTGCCACTATAGTACTCCTCCGGTCCTTAATATAAGATCTAATTATTGAGTTGGTTTTGGTCCTAAATATAAGACCCACTTCTCATGTTTATCAATTTTTTCTAAATTACCCCTATGGATATTTCCTCAACCATAATCAAGTAGAAGAGGAAGATGGGTTATTAAGAAAGATGATTGTGATATTTTAGGAAAAACGTGTCACATTTTTTATAATTAATTAACTTACCTAACTTCCTTAATCTAATTAAATTAGTTAAATATGTCTTATATTAAGGATAAGAGGAGTATAATACCATTAGTTCAACAACTAGTTTTTGGAATGGATTTCCATCCCACTTAGAAACAATCACATATATGCTGATGGCCTCCCCGACAGTTAAACCTTTCTCTGTCTTTGTGTCTCTGTAATCTCTTTCCTATATTCACGCCGCTCTTGCTCCTATAACTCACTCTTTCTCCTTTCTTTCCTGTCTGCAAAAGCAAAAGTACTTGCCCCATCTTCTTCATTTCCCTCGTCACCATTGTTAACCAATTCATTTCTTGTTCTTTGATTTGGTTGGCCTCAGAACCATGCCTCACTTCTCTTTCTCAAAGGAAAAGACCAGTGACTTCTCTTCTCTTGTCTTCCATTTCTGCTTCTCCATCTTCTCTCACCCTCTCTACTTCTCTTACTTCGTCTTCTTCTCTCCTTACATTCTCAAGCTCATCTCTTTCCTTTCTCCTCTTTTCATCACCACCACCCTCCTCCTCCTTGCCCTCTTCACTGTTTCTCCTAATTACTTCGTCTTGGACGCTAATGACGACTCTGACTCCAAATTGGGTTTTCTTCTTTCTAATTTTCAGAATCTTGTTCTGTGGCTTCAGTCAAAAAGTAACCAGAAAGATGAGGAAGTTGGGTATCTTGAGGAGTTTGAAGCTTACTTGGTGATGTTTCAGGCCTCCATCTTTCAAGCTCTGGAGGCAAAACCAGAGGAAAATAGTCCACAATGCCTTGACGCTGATCTAGTTGACAATAATGTGTCAGTTGCAGAAGTAAAAAGCCTGGAGAGCTTGTTTCAAGAAAGTGAAGAATTTGAAGATTTCGGTCATGAGAAAGAAGAAAAAGGAAGTGGAGAAATGAAGGTCCTGGAGAGTTTGTTCAGGGAAGAAGAAGTTTGAAGGTTTAGTTCATCAAAAGGAAGCCAAGTTAGTGACTCAGAACAGGGAAAATCAGAAGAAGAGACCAACGAAAAAATGGGTCAGATAAGTGAATTCAAAGTGAGGGAGAGTTACACAAAATTGGATGGTGAAGGAGAAAAGAAGGTTCAAGAGAGTATGTTGGAGAAGGAAGAAAATGAAGAGACGAAAGGGAAAATAATAGGGCTGAGAAGTGGATTCAAAGTGATGAGTAAATCTCAGAGACTTCTAGAAGCAAGTCTTGGGAGTCCAGAAAACAACTGGGTTTACAGTGAATCAAATTACCTGGGAAGTTTTGGATCAATGAGGAAAGAGAAAGAATGGAGAAGGACCTTAGCTTGCAAGCTCTTTGAAGAGAGACACAATAACAGCAGCATCAGGGGCAACAACATTAATGGAAGTGAAAGTGAAGGCATGGATTCACTGTGGGAGACATACGAGACACAGTCCAACAAAGCCAAGCGCAGCAACAAGAAGAAGACAATGACAACTCTGGAGAAGAGCAATACCAAGAAGAGTACTGAGAGCAAGTATTATGATCCAGAGGATGAAGATGATGAAGAAGATGAGGAGGAGGAGGAAGAAGGAGAAGGAATCAAATTGTGCTGCTTGCAGGCTCTGAAATTCTCAGCAGGGAAGATGAATCTGGGAATGGGAAAGCCTAACCTTATGAAAATCTCTAAAGCTTTCAAGGGCATTGGATGGCTTCACCATCATGTAGGCAAGCATGGTAGAAAGGGGTAGGATTGAATAAAGAAAATAAAAAAGATTTTGGTCTTGCTTGTTACTCTCTGAAAAATTGCATAGAAATTGTGTATTTTCTTTTATGGTGACAAGTAAATAATTTTCCCCTCTCTTTTTTCTTCAGTTAATTAATGGAGCTTATTTTATGGGATGTTTGGATAATAAGTTATAGAATACAAGGGAATCAGAGATTTGGTAAGGTTTACTTAAAAACTTTTCTCATGTTTTTCAGTGTTATTCACAAGAAAGGATAATGAACCAAAAAAGTATTTCATCTGATCCTTCTCAAACCTCCAAAACCTTGTCTTTTTATATTTTTCAACCAAGTTTTCTAAAAACAAAAAAACAAATTAATGGGCATGTCAGAGATGTTGCTCAACCATTATCCTTGGCCCTCAATTAACAAGTTCCTGTTTTGGGGATGAAATGGTCATTGACACTTGACAGTGGCAACTTGTTCTGCATTTTACTCTGCAGTGTGCTTGAAATGGAACCTGATGGTACTTTTGGCTACTTGTGTTGTGCACGTCACTGACACATGTGCTTAAGACTTGCTCATCAGAGTTTGGTTCTTAATTTTTATACTGATTTGTTGCAACTGGATTGTGCTTTTCTAGCATATTTGCTAAGTGGCGTTCTCTTTATATATCTTTCTGCAGTGTGCCTCTGATATAATAAAAGAAGTGAGAGGGTGTAAAGTTCTAATAGACTTTTGTTAATCTTCTATTATCTGGTACTTGTACAACTTCTTTTGCATATTAAACTATATTTTCAAGTTTGATTAACCGTTCTATGGTTAGATTAGCTGTTACAGATCAGTGTTTTTAAAGATGGAAACCGAATAACTATTGAGATCCTTCAACAAAGGAGACTTGAGTTCTTAGAAGTTAGGAAACTAAAAAGGGAACAGATGGGAAGAGAAGAATAACCCTTGGGATATTAGTTTTATCTTATAAAGAGAATACAAATTATGCAGTTTCAAGGCTTCTGGTTATTGGAGTTGTGATGTTTTTGCTTCTTCTTCCTATTTTCCTTCATTTGAAACTCAAAAAGCAATTATTCCTTAAGAACGCTTAAAGAAGAGTTATTGTGATTTTAAAACTCTGCTCATTGTCTATATTGAATCCTAATAATCATGTTTTTGTACTCGTTATCTAAAAGGCATAGAAGTAGACTTGATTTCCAGCCAATCTCGAGTTCTAAATCTTCTAATTTTTTATTTTTGATTTTTTTGGAAAATATTAATAAAAATTTAAAAATATATATGCATTAAAGTCATTTTTAACTTAAATAATTAATATATATATGCATGTAAATAAAATCTTAAAAATAGAAAGAATATTTTATATAAGAAAAAATTATCGTACAGACGCACGAAATTGAAAAATGGCCCTGAAGTTCCAAACTTCTTGACAATAATAAATTGCGCTCAAGGAAGGATCACGTTGGCAGGGAGCTTCTTTGCATGTGGACTGTTTGATTTTCAGTTGTCTGTTATTCGTTTTTTCAGTTTCAGTTTATATTGTTCGGTTTTTTAATTTATTGTTCTGGGCCATCCATATTGCTTGGGTAATTTGTGTTTAGCTCAAAATTTTCAAATGTAATATGCTGGCCTTTTTAATGTGGATTTTTTTTTACTTTATGAATAAATTTCCTTTTAATAAAATAAATAAATAAACATAAAAATTCTAAAAAATAATAGTTAAGTTTTCAAAACTTTAAAAGGTTACCGGAATTTTTAAAATTCCAAACTAGTCATAATGACTAAATTGAAATTTTAAAATATTGGTGAATTTACAGGGGAAAAAAAGGCAGCATTGTTAATTTATCAATATCTTAAAATTTCAAAATTCAACTATCATTTTTTTTGGAATTCTTGTTAAATAAATTGTACTGTCTAATGATCTTGCCCTCTCATGTGTCTTCTTCTTCTTCCTTCTACATTTTATACTAATAATTCTGGTTTTTAATATAAGAGTTAATTTGACATTCAATCTAGTGCTAAATATAATACTCAAATCTACTTTATCTCTCCTATTTATTCATTTTTTTAAAGTAGTTAATATAGTAGTTGCATATGTTAAAAGGTTCCATCAAATGGTAGTTTTAGATAATACACATGATTTTTGTAAGGGTATTTTAGAAAAGATAACACATATTTATTACAAATAATTAACTTAAAAACTTCTTTAATCTATTCAAATTAGTTAACTAACTATTATATTAAGTACCGAATGTAGTATTATTTTACAAAATTCAACGTTGCAAATTGCATTACTTCTTATTTGGGTACTGTTTTTCTTCGCCTTGATCATTTCTAATGGGTTTAGCATTAGGAATTGAGTGAAAAATAAATTAAAATAATCCACAAGGCTTAATTTAAGTTTAAGCTTCGTCCGGTTCATGCCTCTAAAAATTTAATCAAATCAAGCTAGTACATTCTATCAACATAGAATTTTGGAGTAAACCTTACTAGAGATCAATTTTAATCAGTTTACATCGTTTTTTTTTTTTTTGTGGGGTCAAAAATCAGTTTGCACGGTTTGCTTCAGCATAATTTGATTTGACATAACTGATTTAGATAAGTTTTAAACATGCTTACTTCTCTTTATCATTAATATTTAATTAAAGTCATAAAAACTTAGTTACTTATAAAATTAGTTAATCATGTGTATTAGAACTATTTTTTTATAAAACTTTTAACATATGAAATCATCATATGACTTATTTTTAAAATAAATAAATAAATATGAAAGATAGAGTGAATTAATGTTTTATATTTATGATAAAAAAATTAAATTTCTAACTAACTCTTATATTTAAGACTTGAGGTAACATTTAATTGAACTGCTTTAAATACATAAACTTTTCTTGGCATTTGCATTACATCTTAATTCCAGATTAACAATAGACATATGCAACTGTGCACGATAACAAGAAATTCATATCAAATTTGGTCTAAACAATCAAAATAATGACATGAGTAAGGTAATAATTTGTCTTATCATATGGATGAAAACAAAATCCACAAGCTGGAGAAGCCTTCATGTTAAAACTAGGACAGGTTTCTGTTGAAATGAGATCATTGTAAAAACTTCTTTCTCCCAATTTTCTCAATCAAGTAAATGTTTAAGAATAGAACTAAATATATTAAGTCCAAACATGATGAGTAATAAAAGAAGTACGGTTTGATCGGAAATAACCCAACCGAACAAAATAGTAGTAAGATTTGAGGTCTCAATCTGTCATAAAAGATTTTTCTATTTCACAACATTTTTATCTGAAGATTTGTTTTACTATATTTCCTTTTAACTAATTCCTTTAATACTTGAATTTTAACTTCAGTCCTGTGGGATTGGTAAAATCTTCTGAAAGATACTCCCATCTCTTCATCCTTCTCCTATTAGAAAGAATGCAAAGTAATTATATACAAAGACATAGTTATCCATTCATTGCGTGTAATTAACCTGTAATATCTCATACAACTTTTATAATTTCATATGCATCAGATAAATTTAATTTCAATAATCATCCATTTATCATTTAATTGGTGATTTTTTATATCTTCAAAAGAAATTGTTGAGTTTGATCGATGTTTGTAACATCTAATATATAAGACATAGTCATGAACATATGACTCACCAATATATTTTACATGATGAGAGAAACTCATTTGACATGAGCTATCACACAATTGAAAAGCACTTGTTTTTTTTTTTTGCCAGAAAAAGAACTTGTTATTTCTGTTATATATGGATGTGGATGAATAGTACGGTAAATACATTTATTTTTGCCAGATGTAAATACCTTTATTAGTTGATCCTCAAAGAAAAAGTATTTGTTTTAACAATGTTACAAAAGACTGAAAGTTAAAAATGAACCAAACATCACAGAAATCACTTAATGGTTAATTGATACATGTACAATAACGGAATAATCTAGGCATTTACTTCTATATCATTAATTAATTAATTAATTATTAGGTTAAACCTCACTTAATGGTAAATTATCGATTTGTTTTATCTTCCCCTTATTTAAATTAATTAAAAAGGTAAAGTATCCCTGATCTTATTTTTCAGGTGCCCATAACACCTTTTTTTTTTTTGTGATGCAATTTTATCTATGATCTTTTAAATTTAGTGCAATCTCACTCTTTCTTTATTTATTTAAAATCACATTTTTTATTAATATTAATTGTTAAAATTAACCATTTTGGTTTTTCTCATCAAATTATTAACAACTTTCACACAAACTAACCAAATTACAATTAAATAAGAAAACTGAAAAATGGACTAGATTGCACTAAATTTAATAGTGCCAATGGATATATCTGAAAAATAAGATTAGAATACTGGGTTTACTTCGATTAAAATTGTCCACAAAATTCAAACGAAGAACCATTCTCGATCGCAATTTTTTTTTTTGAATAAATACTGGATAACACAGACCTACCAAGAAAATTAACTTCCCTTATCAACCTTCTTGATCACAATTTCAAGATGATCTTGCTGGGGCATGTCATTATCACTGTTTCTTCGTGTCTTCTTTTCAGAGGGCAATAGCACAACACTGGTCTAACAATGTAGGCCAACTCGATCACGTGCTTGAACTTGCAGCTCTATTATTTGTGCACATTTCTTGGATTTTATAAAATAATTTAACATACATCGTAAGCTGAAAATTTAAAAATGTAAACTGTAGACGAAATCTTGGAATTGACATCGAAGAGGTAAAAGTTTTTTTTTTTTTTAAAAAAAAGAGCTTTTTGGTTGGCAATGAATTTGGAACAATTAACTTGTGAAAAAAAATTTAGATGGACGATTTATTTCACCAGACCATAAAATTTGGGTTCTATGATGTACTTAAAAAATAATACAAAAAATTACATATTTAAATTAAAATAAGATAGGCGCCTCTCAACGTCATTAACTGTACTATTTGGCATGAGATTTTCTTGGATTGTAGGAGAAAAAATCAACAAGTGCCGTCTGGCCATTATCAATAAGGGCCATCACAAGAATTCATATATACTGACCAATTTTTTGGAATTTAAGGCTAATCAATTTTGATTATTAATGCTATATAACAAAAACGGAGAAGTGGAAAATGTTGGATCCATTCACATGACCTAAACTTTTTTCAACAAAAAACAAAAGACACCTTGACATCAGCAACAGAAATCAGATTTCAATCCTCACTAAAAGAGGCGCAAGTTTAGTGTTAAGCATTAGTAGCTTGAATAAGATTGCTTCTTAATATATCCATGACAACTGACAATTGATTACAAGCCTTGTATCGATTAGATTGCACGACGCTATTAAACTTTATTAATAACCAAATTTTTAAATAAATTGATAATTAAAAGGTCTCGCTCAATAATTTTATTAAATATTTTTTTCGGTCTTCCTAAACCCAATTTTAAGAGATTCCAAGCCGCTTTGCTTATCTTCCTCACCGGCGCACCTATATACTAGCCCCTTCTTTGTAGGTGTCCAGACCACTTTATATGATTTTTTTTTTTCATTTTTTCTTCAATAGAAGTCATCACTCTCACCTTTTCTTGTATATAGTCATTACTAGTTTTATCTTTTTTTTTTATATGACTACGTATCTATCTCAATATTTCCATCATAACTACCCTTATTTTATGTTCTTGTTACTTCGATGAAACCCAACATTTACTATCATATAAAAAAAAACGGACGATCATCATATCATGGTGGGATAGTGATCAAATTAATAAATTAAAAAATTGAGCACGAATCACAATTTTTTCCCAAAAACCGTCACGTACAATGCATGAACAGCCAAATGAGATTCTAAGTCATTATAATATAAAATTTTTATTAAAAAAAAATTAATTAAAAGAGGGGAAAATAAGATTCAGATTATTTATTTAAATTATATTATATTTTAAAATTGAAAAAGAAGTTTGACCTAATGTGTGCTGTTTCACGTGTTTCAGATTGAGTCGAGTGTATAGAGGCATCTGTATCAATATCTAGTGATCACCAATGGCTTAAATCTAGTGAAATAGACTAGTCTCTCATAATGTGACTAACTAAGGTTTGAATCTTTGTTAAGAGATATACCCGTATTTAGTGTTCGACGGTGACTCAAATAGAATTTCTTTCAATAGCAGGACACCTATGCATTTGCAACGGAAAAAAAAACCTGAGATCAAAATGTTTTGTCAGCAATTAGCATGGGATGAAATTAGACGCCACCATATCGAACCAACCGGTGTTAGTTATATTTGTAAGAGCTATGAATGCTTAAGGAGAGTTCGAGTTTAAGCTTGTACGAATGCAAAAAATACTCCTCCGCTTCTAGATATAAGACTTTTTTTGTAGTGTAATTTACACTACAAAAAAAGTCTTATATTTAGAACCGGATGAGTATTTTAAAAAGAGCTATCCCCTGTTTGGAATCGACCAAACTCAAATTTAGATTGATCATAGGAGTTTTTTCGTTGAAACACTCTAAGGTAAAATTTATAACCAAACAACATAAATATCCACACATCCAACGTTAACACACACAAAACTATACTACTCCTCCGGTCCTTAATATAGGACCCAATTATTAAGTTGGTTTTGGTCCTAAATATAAGGCCCATTTCTGATGTTTATCAATTTTATCTAAATTACCCCTATGGATATTCCCTCAACCATAATCAAGTAGAAGAGGGAGATGGGGTATAAGAAAGATGATTATGGTGTTTTGGGAAACACATGCCATATTTCGTATAATTAACTAATTTACTTAACTTTCTTAATCTAGTCAAATTAGTTAAATGGGTCTTATATTAAATACCGGAGGAGTACTTTTTATTTATTAGCTCCACTAGTGTGAGCTATTTATTTCATCTGCTCATCGAAACTTGAGTCCTTATAATGAGAACCTCCCATGCATATATACATACATATAAATGCATACATGCATACATACATATATATATATATATTCAAAGTTGCTGATAAAGCTCAAACGAAAGACGAGGCTTGATCATAACTTGAAGTGGATTAAGCTTAGGCAAAGCCACCCCTAAGCCTTCGCTCATTTCCACTGCAACACCGCCAGCCTTGGCTGCCGGCGCCTGCGCCGACAGATCAAACCCTTGAAGCAACCGAGCCAGCGTCAGCTCACAACTTGAAGCCCAAAGGTGGTTCCTGGGCACGACCTTCTTCCTGAACTAAACGGAATGTACCCGAAGTTCTGACCCTTAAAATCCAAATCCTTATGATCATCCTCCATGAATCTCTCAGGCAAGAACTCGTCAGGGTTTTTCCATACTTGTGGGTCCCTTTGAAGCTTCCAGATGTTGATGAGAAGACGAGTGCCTTTTTGGACGAAGTAGCCTCCGACGAAGCAGTCTTCCATGGCTTCTCTGATTCCAGTTAATGGAGCTGGAGGATAGAGACGAAGGGTCTCTTTGATAATGGCTTGGAGGTATTGAAGGTTCGTAATGTCAGATTCTTGGACCCATTTGTGTGTTCCTATGTTGGTGTCGAGCTCGTCTTGTGCTTTTTTAAGGACATTTGGATGGTTTAAGAGCAAAGATAATGCCCATGTTACGGTTATTGCTGTGCTTCCGGTGCCTGTAAGGATCAGAGTCTGCAAATTAAAACAAAAAAACAAGTCATTAGTATGTGATAATTTAGTGTTTATTATTGATGTTCTAGAGAGATCTATCAAGGGAAAATTAGGGATAAATCCCTCATTAAAAATTTAATTAGCAAATGGGATCTAGAATGATTGATTTCACAAGGGAAGATTAGTTGCACAAAAAAAAAGATAAGTTGCAGAAAGAGAAAATAGTTTGTACAGAACATTATTTAGACGTGAGGAATTAGTTGCACATAAAGAAGATAACTTGCACATAAGAAAATTTCATTTGCACAAAGAGAAATTGAGTTGCACATCACACAAAGGAAAATCATTGCACACAAAGAAAGATATATTACACACAAAAGAAGATAAGTTACACACAAAGGAAGTTACACACAATCGTTAGGTCCCATTTGTCAATTAATTTTTAATGGGGGATTTATCCCCAATTTTCCCATCTATCAAATACCATTTTCTAGGATTAACTAAATCATTTGACTTTTCTTAATCAAACAAAGTTAATAAAATAGCTCTAAATTAACCACGCAATCTTTTTCATTTTCCATCTCATCAGTGATAATTCATGGATCATGATGTGGCAATTTCCTATTTTTATGTGCGAAATATGGACCCTACTATAATTACTACTATCTCCGATTCTAATTATAAAAGCTAGTTGACTAATTTGAGAGAATTAAGGAAAGAAGTTAAGTTAGTTATTTGTAATAAATATGTGTTGTCTTTCCCAAAATATCCTTGCTAATCAAGTATATTAGCTAGAACTACTATTATTAGAAGGACCACCTTAGGAAAAAATGCATAAATGTGAGAGATAAAGTGGATTAAGGTCTTATATTTATAATCAAAATAAAAATCAAATAAGATTTTATATTAAGAATAAGATGTAGTATCCAAAAACTCGTTTTCCACGCAACTGCCCAAGGGAGACAAAACCATGTTCATGATTCGACGTAAAGATGTTTGTAAATGCTGGTTGAAATATTTGGTTAAAACTTGTACTCGCAAAATCTACTATCCTTAAATAACCAATTATGAAATATTAAGAAAACAGCTAAATTGAATAAGTATAACAAATATATGCATGCTTTCCTAAATGATTTTTTTAATTAATCATGTGCTCAAAGTTGAAATAACTGCTCCGAGACCCCTTACTATTAATAAGAATATTTTGAGGGAAATAAACTATAACTTTAGAAAACAAAATAAATTAAGGTCTTATATCCAAAACACAATCTAACTTTCAATTAATTCTTATATTAACAACTAGAAATAGTAATATATAATAAAATTTTATACCATGTTACATGAATGTAATATTGGCAATTAAGAAATATATATACAATTAATTATTACAATGTACCCGTGAAGAAATAATGAGTACATATGCTCGGTAAAAAAAAAAAAAATCTTTTTCTTTGAAAATAATCAATTTTTTAAGCTCAATATCGTCCTGAAAATTTTCTTAAAAAAAATAAAAAGATGTATGTTGTCTTTTTTACCGTTTAGGTGACAACAGCTAACTTTTTTAACACTTCTAAAGTAAAAATAATATTGAGCCAAAAAAAAAAAAAGAGAAGGAACTTTCCGATGCCATAGTTGCTTCATGAATACATCCGACGCAAAAATGACCTTTTAACTCTTTCTTATCATATAACTCCCTGATTTTTTACAAGAATCATTTTATGAGATATTTTAATTATATAATGAAGTAAAGATGGGAATTGATTGGTCCAGGAATTTAGAGGGAGGAAGTCATATACCAGAGCAGTGGCCTTGATAACGACGTCGCGTTGATGGCCACAAATGAGAGCATCCTGATCGGAGAACATGGAAATGAGGACGTCCATGAAATCAGAGTCGTCGCGATCCGAATAAGCTGTCGTCTTGTGAAGATGCTGGTGAAGCCACAGTTGCAGCACTGAGTCTATGTCCTTGGCCGTCTTCTTCATGGCCCTCACATGTCCCTGCAAGTCCACCCACTTGTGCCACCTTAACGGCAGCGCGTCCGCCTCCACAAACACTCCGCTCAGATATGTCATCTCCTTCACCGCCTTCTTCAATCTGAATGCCTCCCCCTCTTCGTCACTTAGGGTTTTCTCATCCCCTGATGATGATGATGCAATGAATAGTTTTGTTTTCAATTAGTCAAGCAGTTACTATTGGTCTGAGATCACAAACCAGAACAAACCCGCGATTTCCCATTTATAAAAGTACCTGAGAATCTCTTGCCGGCAATAATGCGGACGTTGATATTGAAGGTCAAGTGCTCTAAGAGCTGACTCATCGGCACCTCAACCATATGATCGTGATGAGTAATGTTCTTATTGTGTCGTTCATAGGTTGAAAACAAATCCTTCACAAGACATAGTATCTCGGAGTCTCTCACGTGCTTCAGTTTCTGGAGCCTCTGCGGTGAGAGCAGCTCCAACGTCGCTATCTTCCTCATCTCTCTCCAGTACTCCCCATACGGTGCCAGCGCAAAGAAGGCGTTGTTATACCCCATGTACCTCCCTGCCCACCACAATTACACACCTTTTGTTTAGCCATGGAAGCTCTTATAATCTCGTTTCAGCCTCAAAAAATGCTTATAAACTTTATTGATTATACGAGCATTAAAAAAAACTCGTGTAATTTTATTTCAGACGAGTCAAAATTCAGAAACTGACTTATAAATGGATTAAAGCTTGATATCATAAGATGTGTGTGTATTAGCATAACGCATGGTCCTCTATATATTGTGATATTTCAGCACTAATAAAGTGAGTGGGGGCAGGTATACCTGCTGCGATGTTGGGCCTGGTGGCGAAGATTTTGTCGAAGGTGGAGAGGCATTCTCTGGCGAGTTCTCTGCCGGAGACGATGAGAGTGTTGTGAAAGCCGAGCCTGAGGGAGAAGATGGGGCCATGAGCTTCGGCCATGGAAGAGAGAGTCCTGAAAACTGGCACACCCCCACCCAGAAGATGGAGGTGACCTATTAGAGGCAGCCCTCCTTTGGCTTCTGGGGCTTTCAGCTTCTGCTGCTGCTTCTTCTTCTTCTTCTTCTGATGACTCGTTGATCTAACAATGAAAGCTACCAACAGTACAAACAAGAGAGCCCACACTAGTCCTCCTCCTTTGGATTCAGCACCAGTGTGATCAGGAAACAGAGGAAAAAGACGATCCATAATGCTTGGACAGTTCTTCTGCTTCAACTTGCAGTTCTATTTAGTATTTATGCACATCTCTGGGATATTAAAAAAAAAAAAAAACCAGTGCGCCTTAGCTGCTTATTTTCAGCTTCAATGCTTTTCATCCTACGTATATGTTATGCTCTTTGTTGTAAATGTAATATTCATTTTATAAAATAAATTATATTATAAAATCAATCTTATATTTATAACCGGACCAATATATATTTACTTGATTTTCATTGGGCTGAATAATTATCTAACGAAAGATGTGTGGACTGAATATGTTGATTTAAAGTTGGTTTAAAAAAACAAACAGAAAGATGGAATCCACTAAAAATCATGCTTTTGACTTTGCTTTAAAATATTATTAATATATATATATATGGACTCGCACATCACCAATATTGGTCAACAGTACAACTGATTGAAAAAATTGGATTAATATAATCTTTAATCACGTAAATAATTTTGGTTTTGGTCCTAAGATTTAATTTCATTAAATGTACCTAAAGATTTTTTATCCTTATAACAGTGTTGTTTATACCTAAAACAAGGACCAAAACAAAAACAAGAATAAATTTCAAAAGCTAAAACCAATTATTTTAAATTTTACAAACCAAAACCATTAATTTTCAAATTCTAAGAACTAATATTAAAATGAGATTGAATTTTCAGAATTAAAAATAGTATTAATCCAAAAAAAATTAGAGATGAATAGTTTAATTGATTTTACCACACATGCATATAGCTGGATTTACATAGGATGCACTTCAAAAGAAAAAAAAAACTACCCCTAGTCCTTAATGTAATAGCTGAATAACTAATTTGAATATATTAAAAAAAACTAGTTAAATTAGTTATTTGTCACAACTCACAATTATGTATTGATCTTCCTAAACTATCATGTTCAATCATGAACATTGTAACTATCTTTTATGAGAATTGCTTACCATTAATAGGATATTTAGGGAAAATTGGGAAAAAAAAAGTTAATCAAGATTTGATATTCAGGTGAAAGGAAAATGATATAAAAAGAAGTTAAAAATTGTAATATTCCAATTCACGCATCTAAGGGGTCAAAATCCCAGAAGAAAGTGGTGTCTTATTTGGTATTTTGCACATGTATTCAAATAACTAAAATACTCTTGTATCATATTTTTTTTTAAAAAAAAAATTATCAAACTTGTTATTGTCAATACCTTTCTTGTTATTGGTTATTCAACGCTTGTCATTATTATTTTATAATTATTAATAAATAACTTATCATTGTCTGCATATTTTTGTCATTTTTTGTTCAACGCTTGTTATTACTAGTTTACTACTTATTAATATCCTTTTCGATATAAAAGCATTTTTATTATTTAACTAGATTGACAAAATACTAGATAAGTATCATTTTTTTCCTAAAATTTTGACATCTTGAATATCTAAATTAGAATATTGAAATTTCTAACTTCCTTTTGTCTTTTTTTTTTTTCCCTAGGAGAACTTCCCACTACTTGTGGCGCAACATTTGATTTGGACAATTTAATTTCTCTCCCCCATGTGTCCGCCCTTATGTTGACCACTCAGAGCACAGAAACCAATAGGAGGATGCGAGGTCAGGATCAAAGTCAAAAGGTGTGGGGCCGTAATCGATTAGGATCATATGAAAGAGCAGTTTGTTACCGGGGAACATGACACTAGGCTCATAAAACACAAAATACTATAAACAAGTCTAAAAAAATCTAGTAATAATCCGAAGTCCTAAAAAAACATGAGTGCAATTTAATACAGGCTGAAAAGACCTTTCAGCCCTTGTAAGAGGCACCTAAAGTTGCTGGAAATTTGCTCTATTTCAACCTGAAGATCAACACCCTGTTTGCAGAAGGCAACAGAAAAAAAATACCCAGACATCATAATGTTTCTTTCTTACTCCAATCTGGAAATCTTACCCACTCCGCCAATCATTGGAAAAAACTGCTTGTGTTTTTTTTTTTTTTTTTGTGTGTTAGTCATCTAAGTTGAGGTTTTATTATCAGTGAATAAGGTGATGATGGGTGTTCTATTTTTGGGTGTATTGTAGGTGTGTTGAGGATGATTTTGTTCTATTTTGACATGATTTAGTAGGAATTGATGAAAAAGATAAAGTTTGAGGTGGGTAGAAACCCTTACTATGAAATAGGAGAATATGTTGTTAATATGTGCCACGACTTGTCAATGATCACTATGTTGTGCAGGTGTATATTAATTGGTTTTGTCACGCTTTTGACATAATGATGATAAGCTTCTATGCCCTTAACCAGAGAACAAAAAACCTGACTGAACCAGCCAGTGATCTAGTTTGGTTTGAATGTTAAACCGAGAGAGAATTGAACCGGTAGCAAACCGGTCAAACCGGAGTAAATCGGTAAAAATCGATGTGAGCTGGTCATAAATCGGTTTGGATGATTATATTATTATTAGTCTTATTTTTTCTCATTCAGTTCCTAATATCTCAACCCCTATAGATTTAAATGAATTTTAATAATGATTTTGGTATCATTGATTATTAATTTTAGTTAATAATGAACATCAAGATCAAAACTCTCAATGTTGTTATATTTTATTATTGTTACAATCAAATTATTGTTATATTTCCTTATATTTTATTATTAGTGATTATTAATGTTGTTATATTTTGTTATTTTTAATTAAATTATATTATTTTAATATGATCGGTTGGATCCCAAATTGACATAGGTCCGACCAACTGACCCTTGAACCATTAGTTCAACCTATCTAGTGTGTGGTCCATTTTTTTGTCCATTGTCCTTAACTTATTGGCAGAAGTTACAAAAGGAGGAAAACGAGACAATGAAAAATAGTGAGTAATCACATGAGGCAAAAGAAGAACATGAGAAAAATATATATGTATGTGCATGTAAATAAAATCTTAAAAACAGAAAGAATGTTTTATACAAGAAAAAATTACTGTACAGACGCACGAAATTGAAAAATGGCTCTCAAGTTCCGAAGCTGTTGACAATAATAAATTGGGCTCAGGGAAGGGTCATGTTGGCAGGGGGCTTCTTTGCATGTGGACTGTTTGATTTTCAGTTGTCTGTTATTCATTTTTTTCAGTTTCAGTTTTATACTGTTGGGTTTTTTAATTTCTTGTTCTGGGCCCTCCATGTTGCTTGAGTAATTTGTGTTTTGCTCAAATTTTGCAAATGTAATGTGCTGGCCTTTTTAATGTGATTTTTTTTACTTTATGAATAAATTGTCTTTTAATAAAATAAGTAATAAACAGAAAAATTATTAAAAAAATAAGATTTAAATTTTTAAAATTTTAAAAGGTTACCAGAATTTCTAAAATTCCAAACTAGTCATAATGACTAAATTGAAATTTTCAAATATTAATGAATTTACAAAAAATAATAATAAAGGCAACATTGTAAATTTATCAATATTTTAAAATTTTAAAATCCAACTATCATTTTTTTTATAGAATTCTTGCTAAATAAATTGTGCTGTCTAATGATCTTGCCTTCTCATATGTCTTCTTCTTCTTCCTTTTACATTTTATATTAATAATTCTGGTCTTTAATATAAAAACTAGTTTGACATTCAATCTTATCCTAAATATAAGAATTCAATCCACTTTATCTCCTATATTTATTAATTTTTTCAAAGTAGTTATTGTAGTAGTTGCATCAATTAAAAGTTTCATCAAATGGTAATTCTAGCTAATACACATGATTCATAAGGGTATTCTAGGAAAAATAACATATATTTATTACAAATAACTAACTTAAATAACTTTTTTAATATATTTAAATTAATCTACTAACTCTTATATTAAATAGTGAATGTAATATTCCTCCTGTTCTAAGGCCCCGTTTGGGTGATAAGTCACCCAAACACCCACTGGTTTTGGGCAAACCGTGGTTTTGGACCAAAACCATAGTTTTGGAAAAAGCAAAAATTTTTTGCTTTTGGAGAAAAAAGGGAGAGTGTGAGAGCTTATAGGATATGTATCTTGTTATTTTTTTTATAAACATATTTAATCTTATATTTTAAAAATATATATACATATTAATTATTGATTAATTATATTATCTTATGTATTATTAATTATGTTAATAAAAAATATATTATTAACAATTTTATTCCTTCAAATTAAATATATCATAAAATCTATTTTTTCTGTAATTATCATATTAACTTATGTCTTTTTTTTAATAATTTGTATATATAAAAAGTGCTTCTGATAACAATTATCCAAACACTTTCACTTCTCAAAATCACTTTTTCACAAAATCTATTCTTCACAGAATCTATTCTCCCCAAAATCTATTTTCCAGAATCACTTTTTCAAACCACAGTTTGGTTTCATCCAAACACACCCTAAATATAAGACCTCTTTTGCAGTGTAATTTACTCTGCAAAAAGGGTCTTATATTTAGAACTGGAGAAATATTATTTTACAAAATTCAACTTTGCAACTTGCATTACTTCTGATTTACGTACTGTTTTTCTTCGCCTTGATCATTTCTAATGGGTTTAGCATTAGGAATAGAGTGAAAAATAAATTAAAATAAATCCGGAAGGTTTAATTTGAGTTTAAGCCTGGTCCGGTTCATGCCTCTAAAAAATTAATCAAATCAAGCTAATACATTCTATTAACATAGAATTTTGGAGTAAACCTTTTTAGAGATCAGTTATAATCAGTTTACATCTTCTTTTTTTTTGGGTGAAAAATCAGTTTGCATCGGTTTGGTTCAATATAATTTGATTCGATATAGCTGATTTAGGTCAGTTTTAAACATGCTTACTTCTCTGTATTATTAACGTTTGTATTTAATTGAAGTTATAAAACTTAGTCTAAATCATAATACCTCTAGTTTTTAATATAAAAGTTAAATAACTAATTTGTGAATATTAAAAAAATTAGTTAAATTAGTTATTTATAATAAACAAATATTAAAAATAGTTATTTATAAAATTAATTAATTATGTGTATTAGAACTACTTTTTCATAAAACTTTTAACATATGAAATCATCATATGAATTACTTTGAAAATAAATAAATAAATACAAAAAACAGAGTGCATTGATATCTTATATTTAGAACAAAAAAATTAAATATCTAACTAACTCTTATATTTAAGACCGGAGGTAACATTTAATTGAATTGCTTTAAATACATAAACCTTCTGGGCATTTGCATTACATCTTAATCCCAGATTGACAAAAGACATGCAACTGCGAACAATAACATGAAATTCATATCAAATTTGGTCTAAACAATCAAAAAAATGACATGAGTGAGGTAATAATTTATCTTATCATATGGATGAAGACAAAATCCATAATTTATCTTATCATATGGATGAAAACAAAATCCACAAGCTAGAGAAGCCTTAAGGTACTTGTAAGTATCCAGCTGAGTATTAATTTTAAAACTAGGATGGGTTTGTGTTGAAATGAGATCATTGTAAAATCTTCTTTCTGCCGATTTTCTCAACCAAGTAAATGCTTAGAATAGAACCAAATGTATCAAGTTCAAACATGATGAGTGATAGAAGAAGTACGGTTTGATTTGAAACAGCCCAAACGGAACAAATAGTAGCAGGTTTTGAATTCTCAATCTGTCATAAAAGATTTTTCTATTTCACAGCATTTTTATCTGAAGATTTTGTTTTACTATATTTCCTTTTGAACTAATTCCTTAATACTTGAATTTTAACTTTAGCCCTGTGGGATTGGTAAAATCTTCTGAAAGATACTGCCATCTTCCTCATCCTTCTCCTATTAGGAAAGAACGCAAAGCTTATTATATACAAAGACATTGTTATCCATTCATATGCGTGTAATTAACCTGTAATATCTCATATAACTTTTATAATTTCATATGCATCAGATAAATTTAATTTCAGCAATCATCCATTTATCATTTAATTGGTGATTTTTTATATCTCCAAAAAAATTTGTTGAGTTTGAGCGATGTTTGTAACATCTAATATATAAGACATAGTCATGAACAAATGACTCGCCAATATATTTTGCATGAGAAGAGAAACTCATTTGACATGAGCTATCACACAATTGAAAAGCACTTGTTTTTTGCCCCCAGAAAAGCACTTGTTATTTCTGTTACAGACATGGATGAATAGTACGGTAAATACATTTATTTTTTGCCAGATGTAAATACCTTTATTAGTTGATCCTCAAAGAAAAGGTATTTATTTTAACAATGTTACAAAAGACTGAAAGTTAAAAATGAACCAAACATCACAGAAATCACTTAATGGTTAATTGATACACATACAGTAACCGAATAATCTAAGCATTTACTTCTATATCATTAATTAATTAATTAATTATTAGGTCAAACCCCCCATGTGGAGGGGGTAAATTATCGATTCGTTTTATCTTCCTCAAATTAAATTAATTAAAAGGGCAAAGTATCCCTATATTCTGATTTTATTTTTGAGGTGCACATAACACCTTAAATTTTTTAGTGGTGCAATTTTATCGATGATCTTTTAAGTTTAGTGTAATGTCACCCTTTCTTTATTTATTTAAAATCACATTTTTTTTATTAACCTTAATTGTTAAAATTAACAATTTTGGTTTTTCTTATCAAATTATTAACAACTTTCACACAAACTAGCCAAATTAAAATTAAATAAGAAAACTGAAAAATGGATTAGATTGCACTAAATTTAATAGTGCCGGTGGATATGTCTGAAAATAAGATTAGAATACTGGGTTCACCTTTACTCCGACTAAAATTGTCCACAAAATTCAAACGAAGAGCCATTCCTGATCACAATTTCAAGATGATCTGGCCGGGGCATGTCATTGTCACTGTTTCTTCGTGTCTTCTTTTCAGTAGGCAATAGTACAATGCTGGTCTGACAATGTAGGCCAACTCCATCATGTGCTTGAACTTGCAGCTCTATTATTTGTGCACATTTCTGGGATTTTACAAAATAATTTAACATTTTTGGCCAAAAAATGATAAAATAATTTAACATACATCGTAAGCTGAAAATTTAAAAATATTAACTGTAGACGAAATCTTGGAATTGAAATCGAAGAGGTAAAAATTAAAAAAATGCTTTTTGGCTGGCAATGATTTTGGAACAATTAACTTGTGAAAAAAATTTAATAGAAGGACGATTTATTTCACCAGACCATAAAATTTGGGTTCTATGATGTACTTAAAAAATAATACAAAAAATTACATATTTAAATTAAAATAAGATAGGCGCCTCTCAACGTCATTAACCGTACTATTTGGCATGAGATTTTCTTGGATGTTAGGGAAAAAAAATCAACGAGTGTTGTCTGGCCATTATCAATAAGGGCCATCACAGGAATTTATATATACTGACCAATTTTGTGGAATTTAATGCTAATCAATTTTGACTATTAATGTCATAACTCAAAAATAACAAAAACAGAGAAGTGGAAAATGTTAGATCCATTCACATGACCTGAACCTTTTTCAACAAAAAAAAAAAACATCACACATCACCAACAAAAACCAGATTTCAATCCTCATTAAAAGAAAGGCACAAGTTTAGTGTTAAGCATTAGTAGCTTGAACAAGATTGCTTCTTAATTGATTACAAGCCTTGTATCCATTAGATATGGTAGTTTTATATAGATTGCATGACGCTATTAAACTCTATTAACAATCAAATTTTTAAATAAAGTGGTAATTAAAAGGTTTTGCTGAATAATCTCATTGAATATTTTCTTCAATCTTCCAAAACCCCATTTTAAAAAATTCCAAACCGCTTGGCTTATCTTCCTCACCTGCGCATCCTATGCTAGCCTCTTCTTTGTCATTGTCCAAACCACTTTGTGTGATATTTTTTTTTCATTTTTTCTTCAGTAGAAGTCATCACTTTGACCTTTATTTTATGTTCTTGTTGCTTCTAGGAAGCCCAACATTCACCATCGTATAATATTATCAATATAACTATTCAATCTCTTCCACTCAAGCCATGTGTTTGTGTCGGCTCACTGGTGGCTCTAGAGACAAATTACTGTTCACAAGGATTAGATGGCTTGGACCAAATTGCATCTGGCATTGTGCAAGCCGTTATTAATTATTGGCTTCACTTGGGCTTAGTGTATAGTTGACATAGACCCAGCATTTGAATTTCAAACTTTTGAAACTCTCCTGCTAACTCTCCCGCTAATCACAAATCACAAACCAGATAAAAAGAACTCGCCCTCCTTCTATATTGGCAAGGAGAAGAAGAGAGCATTTAACACGTAATTCTCGCTCTGTTCTCGGCATCCCAACCTCTTGCTTCTCCTAATTTTAAGATGCAGCCCAGCTCGATGCGCCTCTAAATGCCAGGCCGTGTATAATCACTTTGCTCTCATCTATGATTAGGTACACCTTCTTCTTCTTCTTCTTTCTTCTGTGTCATACCTTAACACTCCCTTTTTTTCTATTTGTGTTTTTTTTTTCTCTATTTCCTTAGCTCAATGATTTCTTCAACCTGGGTCAGCATTGCATTTGGAAGTAGCCGGCAGTGGCATGGAGGGGGCATGCTGCTTCTGGACAACTGAATCAAATGTTTTGTGTCCCCCTCCCTAATGTGCTATTTGTTGGAACTTTTAAATAGCATGCGCTTAATGATCTGGTGACCATGACGATGGCGGAGACGCACTGGTGACGAAGTCGATGACGCTGGGGAGGCTGAGACTGTCTGCATCTTGCAATAGTTCAGGTTATGTTCTAGCTGGCCCTTGAATGCGTCACCCAATGATCAGCTTAGTAAATTTTGGTGTCAATCCTTTTTGGGGGCATTTTTATTTTTTTCTTCTATTTTTTCTATTTATCAGAATGTGAGGGATGCAATTGCTTTAGAGGATTCAATCTGTTATCTCTTCCATGTTTATTATTCGGGCATTCTGTCAAAGTGTAACTGGAAAAACTTTTGAAATGAGGAGGGAAATACTTTTTTCAAAGTGAGGTTGAGGGTTAAAACTTACTTATCAAAAGTGAGGTAGAAGAAGATTAAATACGCAATCATTGTGGACGATGCTAATCTGCATTGAAAAGCAACAAAAGGGAATGTCTCACAATGATGTTATTCTGCATCTTATTGCCTTCTCTATTTGGGAGTATGAATACTTTGCTGCCCTTGGTGGTGTTGTGGTTAAAGCATTCTGTATTAAGGTTAGTTGATCAAGGCAAATATAAAGTATTAAGATTAGTTAATGTTAATCATAATAATCAAACCTAAGTGATCATATCTCTGACTTTTGTTCTCGAATCCTAACTGCCTTTCACGTGACACCTTGACCTCAAGCAAGCTAAGAAAACACCTTCAACCAGCAGTAGCATTTAGAATTGCTTTGACTAACGTGTAGATTTCATTTTAAAAAATGTCAGTAGACTCAGCTTTCTATTATGCGGTATTGTATTGTTGTTTTGCCAGTTGTTAGCTTGAGTCCCTATACAAAACAAGTTTTTGGATTAAGTCGAAACTGCTCTTTAAATTTTAGGATGTTTAGTAGTTTTGTTTGCAGGTAACTTAGAGACTATGGGGTTTGGCTTGGTATGTGTCAAATCTTGAACTTTTTGATTCTTCTTCTCATGTTTTGTGTTATTTTTTCAAGTCAGTTTCTTGCTTTGTGTATGCCTAGGGGGTTAACCTTTGGTTGTGGATCTTCATCAGTGGTGATATCGAGGAAGAACAAATGATGTGGCAGTCATGCTTTTTCTATCTTTTAGTAGGGAGGGGGCATGATAGGCAGTGACCTGCACGTTCTGTTTCGTTTGGGGAGTCCTTCAAAAAAGCTAAGATATATTCTGACTTTTGAATTATCTTGACATGCTCGGCTTTCCTCTCAGCAAAGAAAGGTTGTTTTGAAACTATGTGATTTTTGACTGGTGGGTAAAGTCATTTGCATTGGGGAGGGTGTAGAACATTTTTTTGTTCATGTTGAAATTGTGTATTCATGGGATTCTATCATCATGCCATATAGAGTTATGTAATCTAAGTGAGGCTAACAATCCTAATTTGGCTGCTATTGTTCTTACGCTTTTATTATTTTTGTCCTGACGATGTTTACTTTTGCAGGTTGATGCAGAATTTAGGCCCGTGTTTTTTGTTCCTGCAATTGCTGTCTCACTAGAGGATGACATAATAAATCCCAAGACCAAGAATATAAGACTATGAAGAGTGTTCATTTCACATTACTTTGGAGAAGAGCAGGTATAGAAATTTGTTCATCTTGCCTAGGAGAGATTCATCATGTCTTCATAGGTTGTGGGTTATCTATATTGAGTAACAATATAATATGTAGACATTTTATTTTGCTTATATCCTTAAACCTTGCAATTACGTTATACATTTAATGAAATATTCTTTTTTAATTGTTATATATGTAGTCAGTGGGGTTTACTGGTTTTGTTGATTTCATTATGTTATTAAATTGAATATGCAGGTTATAGGAGACAGTGAAAGCATAAGGAAAAATGTATTTAGTTATTAATATCGTATTGAGTTGAATACTGCAGCTTTGCAAGCGAGAAAAAGCAATATGATCATCAATAGTAATGGTAGCAAACCTGAAAGAAGACAAAATATGGCAATTCTTGACTTATTGGGTTATAATGAGAGAGAAACGGTGCTAATAAATTAATGTAAGTAAGGTTTGCGGTGTTTGACTAGCTAGAATATAAAATTGAGGAGCTTTTTGGTCTCCATATCATTTAAACTGTAAGAGGTTTATTTAAGAATATAGATGAAACTCTTTAGACATTGGTTTATCCAAACTCCAAAGATTGATTTCATAGCCTCTGTTATGTCGAATCTAATTTTGTGGCAGGTATTTTTCATTTTCAACTTTATCATGGGCTGAAAGTATGCATTAAATGCCATTTACTGATATTAGGTGAGTTTAAATGGGCAAACGAAGGGCCATGGATTGTTGCTAATAAGGTTCGGCCAAACCTTGAAGGCTGTGGTGAAGAAGTGCAGTAACTTTCATTTTCCTTAAACTGACAATTCCAATCTAATATATGTATAATGGGGATTTTTCACACTCAAATAAAATGTAAGAGAATTATGTGTAATTTAGCCTTTTTACAAAGATTGTTCAACGCTCACTCTTGATACTACTCCTGGATATAATGATGGTTTGCATAATGGTGGTAATGCATTAACATTTTCAACACTAAGGGTTTGTATTTGAAGCAGACAAGTAGGCACTTTTTTAAAGGAAACATTATATATCTGACTTTGTGCAAGCTCAACAGATTAACTCATAATGTGATAGCTGAAATAGCATACACAATATATGTTATATCACGTATCAGCTATTACTCCATCTAGCTATGAGCCAAATTATTTCAGGAGAAATGCGTGGATATGGTCCATTATAAAGGATTCCATTTTGGATTTATATAAAAGCCTCCCTTAGCCTAAGATCAAACTTACTTTAAACTAATGATAGTTAGGAGCAGTTGGTCCACCTTAAGTCATCATGTACATTCTTGCCTGTTATATGATTGTGAAAACCGATAACCCAACGCGCGGAAGTATTTAGTCAACGTAGAGGAAGCATTTCTTTTTTTTTTTTTGGTAAGTGACAATTCTTTTTAACTTAAGTGAATCATGCTCAATTTAGCCTTTTTTATAAATATTGTTCAATGTTCAATCTTAGTACTACTCCTATACATGTGCTTATCAATATGGTCAGTATTTAAAGTTTATTAATATTAATATACCAATGTACATAACTCTTAATAGTCTAACTCATCATATGAAAATTTGTTTGCATGCATACTCGACTTTCGAGAAAAAATAATTTCCCTTGTAAGTAGGGTGACCGGTAAGGTAAACTTCAAGTTGGTTTCATTTATAACTTCATTTGCTGTCACGTGTCACAGTGAGTTAGTGGGCAATTTCCTAATACATGGGGATTGTTGACCAACAAAACTTCAGCATAATTTGTTATACTAAGCTAAGTTACACAAGTTTTTATGCTAGACTTTTACCTTAAGAAGAACCCATGGATAACATTTTGCTGTTCAAGCAAGTGCATACCCATTTTTACAAGAATCTGGTGCCTTTTAACAAAAGAACTTATTCAGAGCTTTCTGCTCCTTTAACTAATTATGGAACGAATGTCCAGTTGAATGGAGAGGAAGAAGCAACAGGGAATAGGACTACTGCTGCAATCAAGGTAGGCATTATACGATTTTATGATAGTATATGCATGCTACTTTGCTGTTATTGTTGGTGTAGGAATCGCTTTGATGCTTCTGCCACTATCAGAAAGCCCTCCCTACTCTTCCAGTATCAGTAATATTGGGGGTGTTGTACTCCCTACTCTTCCAGTATCAGTAATATTGGGGGTGTTGTTTTATTTTTTGACCAGCTCTTAGCTCGTGGTATTTGTGCTACAATGCTCCTTCAATCTTTTGATGCTTTAAATTTAACTGTAGTATTTGGATTTGGAAGTTGACTATCAAATATATTTTATTAGTTCATGAATATATACTGCATTTAAAATTATGTGTTTGACATCATATCTCTGGTTAAAAACCTTTAAGCAGTATTTTTTTTTTTTAACTTTCTTTGTCTTTCATAACTAATTAGTTCCCCAATGATTGGAAAATATCTTGAGCATAGCATGTTTAGGGTCTGTTTTACCATAGCTTTTTTTTTTTTTAAAAAAAAAAGTATTTTCATTGTGTAACTTTTGAAGTTAGATTAATATGATCAACGTTGGAAATTGGCTTACTGACGCCTAAACAAAACATATAAAACAATCTTTGAAACACATCGGATAAATAATTTCTATTGAAATAGCAATAATTTTATAAACCATTTTGTTTATGATAATATTCTACTCCTGATAGGAAAGTAAATGATTAGAGAATGCAGATACAATAGCATATGTACTAGGATCCACAGGAAGTGAAGTTTTTTTTTCTTTTGGTAAGGTCGGGAAGTGAACCTTTTTTTCTTTTGGACAAGGTCGAGAAGTGAACGTTAAACTGTAAAATGGGATTAAAATGTGATGGTGTAGGGAGTACATAAATTTGGGTTCATTTTACAATACAAAATCAGCATTGTTATATTATTTTATAAATATGGTCTATTATTATAAATGTGGTCTATTGTTATTCTCAATTCAATAAAAATTGAAATTGTTGATGATGGGGTCAAATGAATTGAAAATTTCAATCATGCAAAATCAACATTTTTATTACAATTCATTGTTATATTGATTTCAATTAGATTGAAATAACT
This sequence comes from Neltuma alba, assembly GCF_004799145.2. Classification (NCBI taxonomy): domain Eukaryota; kingdom Viridiplantae; phylum Streptophyta; class Magnoliopsida; order Fabales; family Fabaceae; genus Neltuma; species Neltuma alba. The sequence goes on from NW_021636682.1 coordinate 63,857, forward strand.
CCAAATGTACAGTGGTGTGTGGGGAAGTGATCGTTGGACTAATGTTTTTTCATCATGCTTATAATAAAAAAGAAATTATAATATATGTCCTTAGATATTGTATGACAATGGATTAATATTTCTTCTAAATATACATGTTTCTTCTGAAATTTCGATATCTTTATTTTTAAATGTTTCGGTAGTGGTTACTCATGAAACTTAAAGATAATAGTGTCTAGGAATTGGTCACTTTATTAATGACGATTAAGCCATATTATCATCCTTATGCATCATGTTATTAGTTTTTTCTGATGCAATGACCACTATGATGATAATTGTTTATTTTATCTAAATATCATATTTGAATATAATTGTCTTATAAACCAACGCAATATATGAATAGCTTGTGAAAGTATCGATATTATGTTATTTCGCTATGTGAAAGCTCTCCGTGCGTTGCACGGGATAGCCTGTGCTAGTTGGTCTAATAGCAGGACACTCATGCATATAATAATGAAAAAAGGACAATCATCATATCATGGTGGGATGGTGATCAAATTAATAAATTAAAAAATTGAGCATGACTCATAATTTTTTCCCAAAAACTGTCATGTAAAAATGCACAATGTATGAACAGTCAAATGAGATTCTAAGTCATTATAATACATAATTTTTATCAAAAAAATTAATTAAAAGAAGGGGAAATAAGATTCAGATTGTTTTTTTAAATTAAATTATATTTTAAAACTGTAAAAAAAAGTTTGTACATTCTTCACATGTCTTTCTCCGAAAAAGACTAACCAGCCTCGCCCGGCGGCTGTGTGACTTAATGCGTCTTGTTTCACGCGTTTGCGATTGAGTCGAGTCCAACGCCACGTGTATGGAGGCATCAGGATCATTATGTCTGATGATGACCAACGAACTAACTCTAGTGGAAGAGATTAGCCAGTCAGCAAACCAAAGTTTAAATAGAGATATATTCACATTTATTATTTGAAAGTGACTCGAATAGGATTTCCTCTGGTAGGACGATGCCTATGCATTTGTAGCAAAATATATATATATATATATATATATATGAAAATGTTTTCTCAGCAATTAGCATGGGATGAAATTAGACCCTACCATATGGAACCAACCGGTGTTTATTATATTTGCAAGAGCTATCACTGCTTAATTAAGGAGAGTTCGAGTTTAAGCTTGCACGAATGCAAAAGATATATACTTCTAGAAAGAGCTATACCCTTTTGGGAATCGACCCAACTCGAATTTGGATTCGTCATTGGAGTTTTTTCCGTTGAAACAATCTAAGGTAAAATTTATAACCAAACAACATAAGTACTACACATCCAACGTTAACACACACAAAAATATACTCTACTACTCTTTATTTATTAGCTCCACTAGTGTAGGCTATTTATTTTATCTATGCTCATCGAAAACTTGAGTCCTAATTATGAGAACCTCCCATGCAAATACATACACATACATACACACACACACACACACACATATATATATATCAAAGTTGCTGATAAAGCTCAAACGAAAGACGAGGCTTGATCATAACTTGAAGTGGATGAAGCTTAGGCAAAGCCACCCCTAAGCCTTCGCTCATTTCCACTGCAACACCGCCAGCCTTGGCTGCCGGCGCCGGCGCCGACAGATCAAACCCTTGAAGCAACCGAGCCAGCGTCAAGCTCACGACTTGAAGCCCAAAGGTGGTTCCTGGGCACGACCTTCTTCCTGAACTAAACGGAATGTACTCGAAGTTCTGACCCTTAAAATCCAAATCCTTATGATCCTCCTCCATGAATCTCTCAGGCAAGAACTCGTTAGGGTTTTTCCATGCTTGTGGGTCCCTTTGAAGCTTCCAGATGTTGATGAGAAGACGAGTGCCTTTTGGGACGAAGTAGCCTCCGACGAAGCAGTCTTCCATGGCTTCTCTGATTCCAGTTAATGGAGCTGGAGGATAGAGACGAAGGTCTCTTTGATAATGGCTTGGAGGTATTGAAGGTTCTTAATGTCAGATTCTTGGACCCATTTGTGTGTTCCTATGTTGGTGTCGAGCTCGTCTTGTGCTTTTTTAAGGACATTTGGATGGTTTAAGAGCAAAGATAATGCCCATGTTACGGTTATTGCTGTGCTTCCGGTGCCCGTAAGGATCAGATTCTGCAAATTAAAACGAAAAAAAAACCATTAGCATGTGATAATTTAGTGTTTATTATTGTTGTTTTAGAGAGATCTATGAAATATCATTTTCTAGGATTAACTAAATTATTTGACTTTTCTTAATCAAACCAAATTAATAAAATAGCTCTAAATTAACCACGCAATCTTTTTCATTTTCCATCTGATCAGTGATAACTCATGGATCATGACGCGGCAATTTCCTATTTTTAAGTACGAAATACGGAACCTACTTATTATTATTATTATTTAAGAACTCGTTTTCCACGCAACTGCCCAAGGGAGACAAAACATGTTCATGATTCGACGTAAAGATGCTTGTTTCGTGGATATAAATGCTGGTTGAAATATTTGGTCAAAACTTGTGCTCGCAAAATCTCGTACCCTTAAATAACCAATTATGAAATATTAAGAAAACAGTTAAATTGACTAAGCATAAAAATATATGCATGCTTTCCTAAATTATTTTTAATTAATCATGTGCTCAAAGTTGAAATAACTATTGAATAACTACTTCTTGATGAGACACCTTACTATTAATGAGAATATTTTGAGAAAAATAAACTATAAATTTAGAAAACAAAATAAATTAAGGTCTTATATCTAAAACACAATCGAATTTCTAATTAATTCTTATATTAAGAACTAGATGTAGTAATGCACAATGAAATTTTATACCATGTTACATGAATGTAATATTGGCAATTAAGAAATATATACTATTTATTATTACGAAGTACCCGTGAAGAAATTATCAGTATATATGTTAGGTAAAAAGAATAATCTTTTCCTTAAAAATAATCAATTTTTTAAGCCTGAAAATTTTAAAAAAAAAAAAGGTAGAAAGATGTAATGTGTTATTTTTTTTACCGTTTAGGTGACAACTGCCAACTTTTTTTAACACTTCTAAAGTAAAAGTAATATCGAGCCAAAAAAACAAAAGAAAACTTTCCGACGCCATAGTTGCTTCATGAATACTTCCGATGCAAAACACCTTAACTCTTTCTTATCATATAACTCCCTGATTTTTTGAAAGAATCATTTTATGAGATATTTTAATTATATAATGAAGTAAAGATGGAATTGATTGGTCCAGAATATAATAGTAATAAAGAGGGAGGAAGTCATATACCAAAGCAGTGGCCTTGATAACGACGTCGCGTTGATGGCCACAAATGAGAGCATCCTGATCGGAGAACATGGAAATGAGAACGTCCATGAAATCAGAATGGTCTCCATCAGAATGAGCTGTTGTGGTCTTGTGAAGGTGCTGGTGAAGCCACAGAGACAGCACTGAGTCTACGTCCTTTGCCGTTTTCTTCATGGCCCTCACATGTCCCTGCAAGTCCACCCACTTGTGCCACTTTAACGGCAGCGCGTCCGCCTCCACGAACACTCCGCTCAGATATGTCGCCTCCTTCACCGCCCTCTTCAACCTGAACGCCTCCCCTTCTTCATCAGTTAGGGTTTTCTCATCCCCTGATGATGATGCAATGAATAATTTTGTTTTCAATTAGTGAAGCAGACTAATGGTCACAAACGAAAAAAACCCGCCATCTCTTATTCGTAAAGGAGTTTTGACTATTACAAGATTATTGACATGCATGCAAGCAACAGGATAACCATAACCTTCCATCTACAGAAAAGTTTTTAATGAACCCATAACTTTATTTACAGAAGAGTTTTTGATGTAGTGCTAGGAGTAAAGTTTGACTAGCAAACGCTGTCAGACTTAACTAAGGGGTGTTTGGCTATTACAAAGTAGTTTTTAAAAGCATTTTTTTCGTAAATAGAGATAAACTCTTCCACATATTTACTTTTTATACATAATCACTTTTAAACTATTGTTTGATTTTCATCCAAACACTTTTTAATTAAGTTTGATATCAAAAAAAGCACCACTTAGCTATCTATCTGCTAGATGCATGCTATTGAAGCCACTTTTTGTAGCTAGTGAGAAGAAAGAGGGATACGGAATTAATTAGTGCAAAGGACTTGGATTTGTGGGAATAATGAAGAGCCATATATACAGCAGTACCTGAGAATCTCTTGCCGGCAATAATGCGGACGTTGATATTGAAGGTCAAGTGCTCTAAGAGCTGACTCATAGGCACCTCAACCATATGATCATGATGAGTAATGTTCTTATTGTGTCGTTCATAGGTTGAAAACAAATCCTTCACAAGACATAGTATCTCGGAGTCTCTCACGTGCTTCAGTTTCTGGAGCCTGTGCGATGAGAGCAGCTCCAAAGTGGCTATCTTCCTTATCTCTCTCCAGTATTCCCCATACGGTGCCAGCGCAAATATCGCATGTTATACCCCATGTACCTCCCTGCCCACCACAATTACACACCTTTTGTTTAGCCATGGAAGCTCTCATAATCTCGTTTCAACCACAAAAATGCCTATAAAGTTTATTGATTATGCCAGCATTAAAAAAGGGCGTAACACGAGTCAAAATTTAGAAACTGAGATATAAATATTATCATAAAGCATGGTCCTCTATATATTGTGATATTTCAGCACTAATAAAGTGGGTGGGGAAGGTATACCTGCTGCGATGTTGGGCCTGGTGGCGAAGATTTTGTCGAAGGTGGAGAGGCATTCTCTGGCGAGTTCTCTGCCGGAGACGATGAGAGTGTTGTGAAAGCCGAGCCTGAGGGAGAAGATGGGGCCATGGGCTTCGGCCATGGAAGAGAGAGTCCTAAAACTGGCACACCACCACCACCCAGAAGATGGAGGTGACCTATTAGAGGCAGCCTCCTTTGGCTTCTGGGGCTTTCTGCTTCTGCTGCTGCTTCTTCTTCTTCTTCTGATGACTCGTTGATCTAACAATGAAAGCTACCAATAGTAAAAACAAGA